>NC_051046.1:17372946-17672946 GCF_904848185.1 Acanthopagrus latus
TCCCTCCCAGGAAAAAGCTGTTGGTCTGCACTCATGTGTGGCCATATTACGATGCCATAGTGATGATGGTGCATTTAAAGATAATGCTTTCATCAAGCTTAAATAAATCAATTTGGGAAAGCAAAATTAAAATTACCCAGCTATGAGCAATTTGAGGCAGTTGCATATTAGGAATCTGTAATTAAAGTGAATGTAAAACCAGTTAGTCACGGCTCATTAAAGGCAAGAAACCCGCTTGAAACTTTAGTTCAAGGGGGGTTCAGAAAGTCAGTGCGGAGACGTCGAAACGCTAAATATAGGCAGTGGAGAGGACGTGGCCACGATTTCAAACACCAGTTTCTCATCAGGCTAAATGAAGATGATGTGCTGTGATCTTAATGCAGACCTGGCCAAGCAGCTTCGCGATTTTCTTTCTTTAAGAGAGCGTGAAGCCGTGTTTAATTCCTTTAATGCTCTCTAGTAACTGCATCTAATCCTGCACTCTTAATTTCACAAATTCTTGTTTGTCATGAATCACTGACTGCTTATCCCTCAGAGTCGTGATGAATTATTAAAATTTCTTTTTTAAAAACACGATGTCAAAACAGTGGACCCCTGTCTGTCTTTGGGTCATACAGGAAATAAAAAAACACATGCAGTTGAGTGTTAGGATGAAAAAGGGCATTTGCTTATTTGTAATACCCGGGGCACTGCTCTGACTAGCCATGCTGGAAGGACAAGAGCTGGGCAATAAAGTGCAAGGACATTGGGCCACCTCCCCACCACCACCACCACCACCCATCATCCTGCTCTCCCCTCCCCACTTACAATGAGGAGGGAAATGATGCGTTAAACACAGTGGAGCCACTCATTCCATAAAACCGCGCCATGACTGAGGGGAGATATTGCCTGTAAAAAACGGCAGAAATGACAACTTGTTATTCACACTTCTCAGACACTGTGCCTGTTGTTTTATGATTATGAGCTCCACGACTCGGCACGATGATTAATCTGCCCGCAAAACCCGCCACATTGCAGATGGACTACAATCAAACGGCTCAGTAGCTGGTCAAACAAATGTACTACAAAATGGACACGAGGATTTCACTGCTAGGATTTATTATTTTTTGAAAAGTGTCTTCGCAGCCTCCACCGGATTTACAGTTAAATACGACTTTCAGCTCGGCCCACGACGCCATGTGGTGCTCTTAAATTTTTCAACTGTGTAAACAAGCCGACATAGTTTCTTCGAAAATCTCCTCGCAAGTCTAAATGCACCTGGGAAACGCAGCAGTATCGAGTTAGAATGTTTCCTGCAGTAGTTAATCTTTTTGCTCTGTGGACTCTGTAAAAAGATCTCAGAGAGCAGCGGAAATCTCACACACACAAACACATGACACATATGCGCAGTAACCCACAGTGGAGAGGAAGCACAGCTGAAGAGATTGAAGCGAAAATTGAATCGCTAAACCTTATTTGTCAGCGGAGAAAGAACAGAGGAGGTGGAAGTAGAAAAGAAGAGCAGCACCAGACTGAGAGGCTCTGAAATTTCTTTTCTCCTTGTCTTGTTTTAATTGCTTGCTGCTTCCTTTTTATTTCACCCACTGGTAGATAACAGCCACTTCTCCTACTTTCCCACTGCTCTGAAATCTGCATCTCTGTGAAAAATAAAATAAAATGTTGCAATGCGAAACTAAACCTAGAATAGGTTTATATGTTTTGATGTTACATGTTTTCTCATACTGTCCCGTGGTGCAGCATTGTGCTCCTCCTCTGTCTGAAATGCTCGTAAATTATGCAAATGTGTGACATGGTGACATACTGTGACATCAGAAAGTCACAGAATTAATTACAGTTGAAGATGATAACTGATTTTATGTCCTTTTGTAAATGTCGTCAACGGTGAAGAATGTGAACACTACAGTCTCTGAAGAACTACACCGTGTTATGTTTCACCCCATATTTTTTAAGTTAAAATCACCATGGAGCACATTACACTTGCATTCAAGACAGACATGTTTGAATGGCAAGAAGCCTTAGTACAAATCTGAAGAAATGTTCATGACTGGTCAAACCGTTTAACAGAAAAGTGATTTTATCATCATATTTTATTTCGTCTTTGGGAGCAGGGGACCGCTGTTTTTTTTTTTTCCTCTCTTTCTTTTTTAAAGAAAAATGAAACACATTTCCTCAAAATGTATGAATTCATTATTATCAGTACACACATGAGGAAGACTTTCAATTTAAACTAAAGTTGCACAGAAATTTTATTAATCAAAACTTTCCAGTCTCCCTCACTTTGAATGCATTTTTAGGAAACATGCCTGTTTGCTTTGATGAAACCTCAGATCTTGTTTTTGGAGAAGTAATGACTCTGACACACACACACATACATATACATATATATATATATATATATATACATATATATATACACACATATATATATATACACATATATATACACATATACACACACATGCATACACACATACACACACATGCATACACACATACACATATACACACACATATAGACATATATATATATATATATATATATATATATATATATATATATATATATATATATATATATATATATATATATATATATATATATATATATATATATATATATATATATATATATATATATATATATATATATATATATATATATATATATATATATATATATATATATATATATATATATATATATATATATATATATATATATATATATATATATATATATATATATATATATATATATATATATATATATATGTGATCTAATGATTTGCACAGTCAGATAACTAAACCCAAAGATTTTATTGTGCCAGATTTGAAGACTTTACACCAATCAGAACAAATGTTGTGGCATTTTCCTTATATTCTTCGGGCACAAATGGGTCAACAACAGCGCCACTGACGTCAGACTCAACAGCCACTCGCTTGTGACACATGTAGCACTCAGAAATAATAGTGGATTTGATACCAAGTTGTTAAAAATACAATTCAGCTTTGTTTCACATTTCCTGAGCTCCACGTTGTTTTGTATTTGACTGACTGACATCTGGTTGGATTGGCAAAACATTACATTACTGCACCAACTTGACACACTCTTTTTCACAAGGAAAGAGCAGCGCTCAAAGCATTTAGGTTGCAGCTCCTCGTTTTTAGCCCAACTGATGCTTTGAACACTTTAGAATGAGAAACATCAAGTCAGCTGTCACTAATTAATGTTAATTTCATTAGTAACTTGCTGGCAGGCTGATATAAACCTCATCTGTTGCCTGGTTAAAGTCCTCTCTGCAAGCTGGTGCCCTTTGAGCAAAGATCTTCCATGAGGAAAGAACATCTACTGCTCAACTACAACAACGCAATGAATCACGAGAAGACTAACAACTCCAACAGAGAGATACGTCTCGTCCTCAGAGGATCATGTCACATCCCTTTCAGGAGCTGAATTCCCCTAGTTAAATTTGTATTACGTCAGTTTTAATCAGGAAATCCTGTTTTTTTTTTTAGATACATTTTCTTGTGAACTTTTATTTGTGTCCGGTCATGTAATATATCCACCTAAAATCTGCAGATATCATCATATCAGGACTTAGATCTTGAGTTATGGTTAGAGATCTCTAAGTAGACAACAGGCAAGGAACCCAATTGTAGCAACTGCAGCTCCCCCAGATCTCAAGAATTGACCTGACAAACCAAAGATGGCAAGAATTGAATAAAAAGGCTGGCTTGTAAACAGCAGTTTCCATAGAACAGCCCTGCAGTGTGTTTTCAGCTAACATGAGTTTGTCTTTTTCTGTCAAAAACCACAAACCTGAACTGAGCAAATAAAAAAAAAGGTGGTAAAAACAAAGTAAACATCCCTCAATGCCCCCAGGACAAAGTCATGAAGACGTGCGCAATGCTGTCATTCTGAGCTCTGCCCCGTTTCGCCCAAGGCCCCCCAAAAAGTTGTCATTCAGCGGTGAAGAGATAGCGTTATTAAGAATTTTGCTCATAAACACACCGGAGCAGCTGATCAACCCCGTCATGGCTGAATGCCTGTGCAGAATCACGGCACATTTAAAAGTCTGTTTCCCTACATTTGTGCATCCTCTGTTTCTCGCAGATGTGATAGTTAAGACGAAAACGACCTGGTCACCAGCTGCTTGGGCCAGAGCGTCCGAACTGAATCCAAACTCTGGAAAATTAGAGGATGCAATGAGGTACAAATGAATAGACATTTCATCCGAGAGAAACCGCGAGTCGGTTTGGACAGATTTTCCGCTGCCTTCAGACAAGACAGGTACATGAAAGCCCGGGTGTTTGTTGTGCAGACAGCGATAGCGTCAGGGTCTATTGATTCAGCAGCCAGCTCCTGGCATAATCAAAGCCCGTCCCAGAGGCAGCGCCATCACTGCTCCACTGCACCCCAATCATATTTTCGCTTGATCACATCCCAAAGAGCTTGTCACCTCAGTGTTTTTTGACACTTAAACCCAATATACCCCCCCGCCCAAACTTGTAAAATGGAGGTTGACCTTCTCATCCTCCTCCTCCTCCTCAGGTAAACTGCAGGCTCCAGTTCCCTCTGAATGAGATGGAGTTTCACCCTGGCGCCAATAATGCGCTTGTTAATGCTGTGCATTACTCCAATAACCCACAAACAGAAAGCGAGGAACAAAGGGATGCATAACAAAAAGCATTGCTGAGCTCGGTGCTGAATTTTCACGTTTCTTGCGTGGCTATACTGCTGAAAGAGTTTGTAGTTTGTATTCTTGTACTGATTGTTTTGCTCAGTCTCATTAATCAGCATAGCATGGTCATTTCATGACTTGGAAAATTATTATGGATGAGACTGCTGGTGCTCTGTGAATTTAGCAA
Source organism: Acanthopagrus latus (assembly GCF_904848185.1). Lineage (NCBI taxonomy): Eukaryota > Metazoa > Chordata > Actinopteri > Spariformes > Sparidae > Acanthopagrus > Acanthopagrus latus. The sequence goes on from NC_051046.1 coordinate 17,377,816, forward strand.
AAGTGACCATGTGTCATAATAACTCTAATATTTTGATTTATTTTAATTAGTTTACCCAGGGAGTCCCTTGAAATTAGAATATATATTTAAGACCTGGCCTGACACATGGTGACACTTTAAAGGCTTTGGAGGCATCAGAAATAAACGTGTTGGAAGTAATGACACGATAAAGTCCCTAACCTAGATCTTCTGGAATAAACAATGCACACATAAAGCTGATCAGCGACCCGGCCCAGGCACCATGGGAGTGGGAATAAGGTGGATAGGTTTCAAAACATCTCACCAAAGGACCACAGCTGAAATTTTGCCAGCTGGCACATTCACAGAAATGTTGACTAATGTGTGTTGACCTCATGCATAAATAAATGAAATGAAATGAAACATACCTCTAAAATGAAATTTCACCATCTGCCCTGACTGAAGGCCGCTGAGATTTCAGCTCTCCCATTATTTGGCTCTTGCCATCTTTTCATTTTTAGCTGAAAATCAAAATCCCTGTGGGCTGATTGCAGTGGATTCAGATCACCTGTGTGCAGGTGTGGGAAGAATGGCTCCTAATTAATGATTCAGGGCAGCTGGGGGCCTTCCCCTCACAGCCAATCAGGGTCGACGACGCCCTTTCTTGGATTTCTTACATGACACACTGCAGACCTGCAATTGTTTGATCAAGTGATTTCCTTATTCTGCCCAGTGAATGTGTACATACTGCAAGGCATCGTATGTCTGCATCTACCAGCGGGAGATCACTATTAAAGGTGCCCCATGTAGTTCCAGAGTTTGGGGTTGTTTTTTTTGTATGTCTAAATAAACAAACTCTTAGCTTTAATGAATTAATAAACTGAGTAAACAAATTGACCATAAAGGATGACATAATGTCGTACTGTTAAGCTTTCTTTATTTTTGGCGGACCCTGCCACCTTTCTAGCTTTCAAAGAGTGTTTCAGTGAACTTATTTTCCACTGGGAACAGCTTGTTTGTTGAGATATGGAAAAAAAAAATAATAATTCAGAGGTTTTTTGATCTCTTCTCCAAAACTACACAGTGCCTCTTAAAGTGAAAAAAAAAATGGCAAATAAGCAAAAATGAGTGGGTGAAAAACACCGGCACAAATCAATATCCTGCATCCCGAGAACAGACCTGACTTTATTTTGCACATCTAAGTTTAGTGAGGGCTTGTGGATAAGAAGCATTTTACTGACTTCACGTGGATCTTCACAAAACCCCTAAAATCAGGACTTTTTCACCTCCTCACCTACAGTACAAACACACAGGTATTCAGGATGTTGGCTCTCCGGCAAAAATCATAAAAATGAATCAGGTCATAGCTCCACCTCCACCCTGCTCCAGCACTCATCTTGTGACTGACCTGGTGTTTATTCTGTTGGTTCAAACAAACAAGTGTGCAGATACAGTGCCGAGGGAACGAGGCTCTGATATACCACACACTGAAGCTAAGTAGGTCTCATTTCTCTGATTAATTATTTAAATGCTGTTTTCTGAATATTCTCTATTCTATAGTATTGAAATGTTCTGTCGCAAACGGTTGCTCTCCGACTCTGCATTATGCTGCACATTGCAGGCCTTCGCATGTTCCGTTCTTATGCTCTGAATGCATTCATTTCATTGCTGTGTTTACCAGACTGTAAACATGAATGCGTATTGTCTGGGGAAATGGAAGAATTACCTATATGGTGGAGCTTGCGAAAACGAGATTTGCTGAGAGTTAGCTCAAGCTGTCTGGAGTGTTCAGCATCAGTGAGCTTCAACCAATGGAAACTCCTCAGAGACAAAGCAGTATCTCGCTCCTGTCTATCCAACTGCCCCGGAGTGGCATTATTTAGCTCCTGGTCATCTCAGCCTCCCTCTCTCAGCTCTTCGCTGGCCTTTTGTAATCCATTCTCCCTGAATTCACAAGGTATGGGCTTATACATAGACAAAGTTTTTAAAAAAATTCCCCATCTTAAGTGTACTCATAATAATGATTATGATTTGTTTTTTGGATGAAGACTCTGATGTGACGTGTGTTGGATATCTACAGTTTCTTTTGTAATTTTCCCCCCTCAGGCAAATACAGCCTGTTGACGCCGAAAATATCAATGAAGCAGGGCCACAGCTCCATAGCATCGCTGTTAAATGGAGCATGTCACATACAGGCTTGACCCTGGAAAAGGAATTGATTGATAGATGCTCGGACGGATTAATGACGGACAGCATTCCACCTGGGACCGGCTGGCAAAAAGACATCTCCGGTAAACTGTGTACGAATCGCCATTCCAGCCATCGTGCCCCTTTCCTGTCAACCCGCATCTGGCTGGTGGGGCAAGTGATTGATGACAGCTGTCAGTCTGCTATCCGCTCCACCTCGTCACCCCCGCCGGTTGCAACTTCTGCCTCAGTGAGAGTCCATCTCCCCTCTCCTGGCAGGTTTGACAGAGTAGAGCCACATCGAATCTAGGTCTCCTCCACCCAATCAACAACAGCTGCCCTGTCTTTACCTTCAAAAACCCCCCGTGTAAGGAAAAACTAGGCATGGGGTGGGGGTGGGGGGGCTCAGAAAAGTGATGTGTATATACTCTGAAGTATGATAAGTCTACTAGGAAAATTCAGACAGGCCTTGAAAGCCACCAACGCTGTAGGAAGAAGCCGCAGCTCACTGGATAAAATGCTGTTAAGCTGCTGGAAAACTGACGGCGAGACAGTGAGACTGGGAGAAAAAAGGGAGGGGGGAAAAAAAATTAAGGTCAGGCAGCCAATGTCAAGTGAAGACCAGAGCTGCTGATCATTACACACCCAGCGTGGTACGGCTGTAAGTAAACCTTCCAGGACGATGACTGAAAGGCTTTGAATGTCATTAATTAATTAGTCCAAGTAAGATCACAGGCCTCAACATCTACATCAAAGAAAGTAGTTTTACTTTCATTTTGCTAGCAGCGCCTGGGAGGAGGAGGATGCAGCAGTGTGGAAGGGGTTTCTCTCGCTGGTGCAGTTGAAACAGGTACCCAGTGAGGCGTACGAGCCAACACATACAAAAGGGAATTGCGCGAAAGACATGGGAGTTGGCGAGTTTGGCTTTATATCCAGGCACAGAATTGTCATATAGATTGCAGATGCACTGCGGCGGATCTTTAATCAGGCACCAGAGGCTGGTGGAATCAATCCTGACCCGGGTGGTAAACGTGAAGGGAAAAACATCTGTTTGGGTATTAAAGGAGGGTAGATGCTGTATATTTACACCACTCAGGAGGTCTGTGCTTATTCTGCATTTAATACACTTTTTAAGAAAAATTCTTCATTTTCCTAAGCATTTGCATTCCCAGTAGGAAATGACATATGCTCGTTCTAATAACAATCTTTACCACACACACCTTTAAAATGTTGCAGGTATGAGTCACGGCGCTCAGTTTACCATCTGTTTTGTACCCACTTGGACCTCATCAGCCACACAACTCCTTCGTCTGCCAGCTGCCCATTGGCTGAGGGCCACAGGCACACTATTAAAAGCTCAACATCTAAGAGCATGACAACACGTCTCTTATCGTATTATATTGCATGCACCTGAGCACAACAAATACTTTACATTAGAGCACGATATGAGCATAAAAGCAATGATAAGAAGGTATCAGTGTAGTGTCACTCTGAAGTGTTGGTGCTCGTCACTGCAATGCTTCAGTGAACTTGATGATTCATGAAATTGATGATTGATGATTATCCATAAAATATCTCCATACACCCCATCCCAGCAGACCGTCACAGGGCCAGACTGCAGAATGATTAATCTGCCAGTCTGTCAACAACACTGACCTTCTGAGTATGTGCAGGCAAGTTCTGTTATACAGACTTTTAGAAGTTCACATGACATAGAGCAAAGCTAACATGATGTAAACGTGTAGGGCTTCAGCTCACAGTGTCATGGTCCTGAGGTTTAGTTAAGCCTTTTCCTGTTTTATCTTGAAAGCGTCTCCTTGTGTGTTGTGTTTTACTTTACATTTCCTGTCTTTGTCTTTTCCCCACCTGTTTTCTCTGTGTATTTATTCATTTATCTAAGTCCATGTTCTTCTTTCATTCTTCTTTTCATTCTTCAGTTCATCTGTTTCATTCCTCGCGTCTCTTTTTTGTTTCCTGTACCTTGCGTTGGCTCATGGGGGTACTCTGTGTTCCTGCTTTTATTCCCTGTGGCTTCTGTTTCTATTTTGCGTTTATGTATTTTCCTTTTTTTAATGTATTTTTTTGTTGGATTCTCTTTAGCCTGGTTTCATTTCCTGGCCTTTTGTTGTCAGACTTTTTGTTGCCTGCATTTTTTTCAAATTTTTGGATGTTGGCTTTATTAATAAAGCTCACCTGGCCCTGCATTCGGGTTGTCTTTTGTAAATACATGGCACATTGAACAGATGCAGAGGAATATAGACTGTGTAATGTATTTGCATTTGTTAATCCATTTTTACCTTATATACTTGAGCACCTAAAACATGAAATCATTGTGTTTCCTTTTACGACTGAGTTAAATGAAGGCTGAATGCTGTGCAAGGAAAGAAGGAACAGACCCATCTTATCGGCACAAATCATAAGAAACACTGCAACAGAAAATAGTGTTTTTATCTGTATTGATTCAAACTAAGTAGATTGACTCAATTTTTCCAATTTTCATTCCATGGACCCTGGCAGGAAATCAATTCCTTTCACAGGAAGTGGTAACTCAAAAGCAGAGAGGAAAACTGATTCCTTCGAGAAAGAGAGCTGGACCTCCGCCTTTCTCTAGAAGTGTATGTTATTACTTGATGCTTGAACAACCCTCATTTGAATTTGCCTGGTTTAGCTTTAAGTGTGTATTTTCTGAACTACATCATGAATACTTCATCCGCTCGAATGTCAGATTTAGAATCAAGGTGCTGAATATCTTCATCTCTTCCTGAACTTATCATTATCCACACATCATGAGCGACAAAGCTTCGCAGGTGAGGAACAAGTGAAGCCCCGGTGAGAAAAATTATAGGCTTTCAATTTCTAGATGAGTGATTATTGCTTGTCAGTTGTCAATGGTTGTCAGTTTAACCAATGTGATGTGAACCGGCCAGACTCGGGGCCATTTAGAAATTATCAGCGAGTACCTCTACTTACCATAAAGTCAAAACAAGCTGATACGGCTATTCATCTCAAGGCCTCCAGCGGTAATGCTCCATACATCTGAGGGTAAAAATGATGTAGATTCTCACCAGACTCGGTTGTGAGCAGCAGGTATGGCTGGTAATACGCGCACGTTTCCCTCTGGTGACTTTTGTTGCAGGGATTAAAAACATAAATATGGTCGGGGAATCCAATAACCATGTGCAGTGAAGGGAGAATATGCATCATCTGCACCTCACAAACACAAAATGTCAGCAAGCATAGCTGCAGCTGTAACCTTGACAATGACAATAATGGCTATTAAAATGGAAATAATGACGGCTTTACCCTGCGGGATTACCATGTCTGATCTGTCAGTGCAACGCTATTGGAGTCATCAGTAGATGGAATCATAAACCCTGTTATAGTGTGATCATAACCCTATACTGCATCCTGTGATTGATCACCTCGTAAACATAGTTTACAGAGTGTCATACTCAGTTTCAACAAAGGCTAACCATGTTAACACTAGGTTCTGAACAATACCTGAACCAACATAAAAACTCCATTCAGAGCAGGATTACCTTGTTGCTTTAGTTGGTTTATCCACATGGAAGCCATAGTTATTTTCTTTACAATATATCATTAGCTATACCATTACAATCACATTCAACTTGTGGGGCGGGCAGAGTAAAGTAATTATACCAAACATATTACCATGAAGGTGTAGCTAAGGATGTGTTATTCTCAATGTTATATACTCCTCGCATCCCCAACCACCGTATTACACAAATCTACATTACTTTATTGTGAAGTTGGCCATTTATTTTTTCATCTCATGAGATGTTCAGTGTGTTTTTCATTTGTGCCGTGAGGTAGCTGGGTCAATCTTCAAATGTCCCTAGTCAAAAGTCCTTGGCAGGCTTGGCTATCAAACCAAAAACGCCTGCGCCAACATTCGTCTACAAGCAAGGATCAATTCAAAGTAGCTGCAGTTTAAATTATTGTAATACTATTTAAATGTTGTCAGTATTTAGCTTAACTTCTTCACTGTATTTTCAATGTATTCACCTTGATTAATGCATGATGTATCTGTGACAGGTTGAAAAGCTAATACACTTATACATTGTTACGGATTAAAAGGACATAAATTCATGGTCTGTAATAATATTAAAATCTGTTGAGGTAAGAAACATTGAAAATGTTGAAAATGGGTTAAAATGCTATAAGAATGTTTATTTGATATTGTTTACATTCATTTTGTATTGTTAAATTTAAGCTTAAGTAGTTTTGATCTGTGATCTATAGAGTGATCTTGATCTGAGACTCTGAGATCGATTGTTTTTGGCTCCATCCACATATCTGGGGGATTCGCGGTATTCTTCCTCATTGCAGTAAACAATGAGCAGAGGAAAAGATGCTCTATCACTGTAGTGATTATTTCTCCCCTGTTTCAGGTATATTGTTATATTTAACAACACAAGGAAGCTGTGCCGAGCCGCTACGCTGCCGCTATTGTGCGCCGCACGTTGTTCACGTCTAGCGTTGTGTTCCCTTCCTGTTAAATTTTGCAGTATGTTATGCAGTCTTAAATTAAACTAAAGTGATTGCAAGTTAGCTTGGTGGACTGTAGGAATATTTTGTGCTTCAAAGTGAGATGATTGTTTCAGAAGGACACTAATAATCTACTGTAATATTGTGATTCAGACAGAATGTACATTATTATGTTGAACGTGTTTATATTTTTGTATTTGTGCTTATGTACAGAAGAATTGCAGTAAACAATGAGCAGAGGAAAAGACGCTCTATCACTGTAGTGATTATTTCTCCCCTGTTTCAGGGGCGTAACATATCCAGGTCGCGAGCATCTGCATGGCCAAAGTGACATCACTCCGTCGCGAGGGTCTCGTGCCAACCAGAATGCACACCATGTTGAGATGTGTAGAAAACATGTCATTTTACTTATTAATAACCCGACTTTCACATGGAGGGGGATGATGGCAGAGTTACAGGTGGGAAGACTGCAAAACGGGTGACCGCAGTTGGAGTCCATGTTCCGGCAAGTGTGAAAGCACTGGCTATTTTTGACGAGGGACAGCAGCGTTTCAACATTTGTTGGAGGGGACAATTCCAGCAACATTTGTGGACGATGAACTTTTCTCAACCCTGACCAAGTGTTTTAAAGTGCAGCATTGCATGGAACATGGAAACATGGAAATGTGGACCTGAAGAAACGTAAAGCTTTAAGTTATCAGTGGTTTTGAAGAAACATAGTGAGCCAACATCTATTCTGGAAATTGGGTTTTCTGGCAGTTTTGACATTTTTGGACTACAGAAGCTGACGGCTGGAGAAAATGGGGAACGTTTAAAGAGCTGTGACTGGCAGCGAGGAGAAACCTGCAGGTCTTATAAAAACTCCTAACATTTGCTCATCATTCTCCTGCCTCACCTTATGTCCGTCAGTCCATAACTGAAGCTGTAGTGGTGCTCGAGCTAATGCTACTTGTTCTGCTACTGACAGGCCGTTTTTCGACGTGGATTATGGAAACTGAGGCTGATGATCTGTGTGTGTGTGTGCATGTGTGTGTGTGTGTGTGTGTGTGTGGAGCCATCTGTTAACAAAGCAACCACTGTGCATTTGAGTGGCAAGACGGATGACATCCTGCATCAATTTCTCCTGTTCCCCAACTGCTGATTGCTGAAAAGTGTATGCTAAGCATGCAATAAAGCGGCCAGCGCCCAAACATAGGTCTGCTGAGGACAGGACTTGGAGTGCATGACGGGGGGGGGGGGGGTACAGAGGGCTCTTGGCAGACTCTGCTTTCAAATCAATACAGATGAAGATGTCTTTTTGAAATAGGGCAGTGGGGCCTTTGCTTCTTCCTGTTCTGGCTCACCTAGCAGATCAATTTGACGGGGTCGTGTGCGAGGCAGGTCCACAAACACAAGTCACTTAAGCATAAAAACGGACGCTGGCCGCGTTCCATCTCACAGTTTTGTCCATTTCATAGCGCCCTCCCTCGCAGACCCTGTGTGATTGGACATAAAGCCTTCCCTCTTTATACCTTGTTATTTACACTCAGTAATTCTACTGGATCTCCAGGGGTGGGTTGGGAGGGGGGTGGTGGCTGTCGGTGGGGGGGTTGTTTGTGTGAGCTGATGTGTTTGTGTGAGGGGATTTAAGTGCCACTAGAACAAACAAAGACTAAATGCCGCACACGTTTAATTAGGTGCATCAGCTTTAATGGCAGCAAATATTAAAGCTGATATCAGTTTGAGTTTGGATTAGACGTATTATCATGAGAGGGAGCAGAGCAGTAATCAATGGGAAAAATCAGTGTTCGAGGTAATTACAAGTGCAACATCACAGAGTTTATTCTGCGAGCGGCGAAAACTACAGAGCTGGCAGTTAATTTATAGCATTTCATTGTTTGGTTCGGTGAAATGTTGTTCAATTATCATTCAAAGTATGCCGATTAGAGAGGGAACAGCTCTATTCTTAAAGGAATGTAAGTTGCTGTTTGGATCGGACAGTGTGATCAGTTTGTTGCGAGCGCGAACAAAAAAAACACCTTACTTATCATTAGAAAAGACTCAGTTCTCATATCAACTAACATCAGTTTACAGACTACAACTCCTCCATGCTTTGTATAATAAATGGATAACAAGCTCAGGCGGTTAAATTGCTAGCTTTTTGGGTGGATCATATTTGTTGTGGTGTTTCCCTCTCAGTGTGTGTGGGTGCTTTTTATTGTGTACGACAAGGAAACCTCCCTGCAGGGAGCAATGAAGTAAATCTTATCTCAAATCATTATCAGATCTGAGTGAATTCATTATGTCTGAATCCAGCTGAAAAGAGAGCTTACTGTAATAGGTATATTGGGTATCAAAATACTGCATTTGCTGTTCTCAAATACACAGAAATATCTCACTGGCGTTGTAGCCGCGAATCTGTTTACTCATGGATTTGTGTTATTATGGCTTGGAGTTCAAATTGAGCCTGGATGTCAGATGAATAGTTCATGTAAAGCTACACCATTTCATATTTTTCTACTCACAGTTGTAACATATTGATATGTTTATGTGAAAGGGGATGGTTGTAGTTACTAGTCTTGACATAAATATCCAAATATTGATACATATCCATTCTGAATATGTTAAACTGTTTCAATATTAATTTCCGACAGTGTCCATACACCCCTACCAGCTGCGCTAACTCGCCATCTTCTCTCTCCGACAACAAGTTGACACACATGCACAGCTGCAGTGCCCATAGGCCCGCCTCCTCCCAATTTTTCTGACTACTGTGGGAATTAAATGAACCCAGATGTTTTGGGTTGCCTTGTTATGTGATTGTTTTAACAGAAATCTAAAATTGTGTGTCGACATAACCCGTCCCAGGTGGAGCCGTCTCCAAGCCAAACATTGATTCCTATTTGATTTGAAATCTCATCCCCACAAACTCACCATAGCTGTGAACTGTCACCTGTGAGAGAATGACAAATAAAGGCAGTCGACGCAACATTTATGTCTACCTAGTAGGGTGCTGCACTCTTGTGTCATTCAGCAAGGTCACTGACATGCCAAGTCTATTTTCACCATCACCCTGCTGGTCAGCGGGGTACTCCAGAGTTTTCTTCTGGAGGATTTGCTCCACAAGCTAAAATGTGTCTGTTGAGTAAATTTGTGGTGACTTGCCTTAATCATGGATGTCCACAGAAATAATCACATAGTTACCTTGCATACAAATACGCCATGTTATATGGAGTCCTGCTGCTTCAGATCTTCCACTGTTAAGCACGCCCACTTTCCAAGGGCTGGGCGGTGTCTGTGGACCATTGCTTTACACAAACAACACTTATTGATTACAGTATGTCAGTAATTGCTTCAACCCATGTAAGATCCTTTTTTAATCAGTTGACTGAGTTTCCGATGACTTCACAAATATATAAAACATCCGGCCACACCCAAGGCACATCTGGGACCACCACCAGTTAATTTGAACACCAGTTAAACTGTCACACGCTAAAATGGAAGTTAGTCAGCTCAGTTGGCAGAAGTCTCCACTGCAAAGTTTCTATAGGCCCACAATGCTGAAGCTATTGGAAAACAGTCAAGTAATTTTGGCTCCATGTACCACTGAGCAGCTTTCATAGAAATGAATGGGACTTTGCCTCCCTGGCTGTGTGCAGGTATAATTATTATGTCCTTGGGGCTCACTGCGCAACTCCTATCTGCTAGCAAACACTGGCACTCACCATTGTGCTCAGGCAGGACCGTACCATTTCATACAGATACAGGGGTACCTCAATGTTAATGTTTAATTTTCACCAAACACAAGTATAGCCAAAGAGACTGCAAATTGTCTTTATATTCTGAATCGAATATAACTATAATGATGGGTTAATACTTTAATATTTACCTAAACCTTAATTTAGGGACCCATGTCAGTCACAGGCTCTTAGAATTGTCCCAACATTTCCCCCCACCAGTGCTCCCACGTCTGCTGGATGTGTTTTCAGGAGACTGTTTGCCAGAATTTTATTAAGTGATGATATATCCATGTTTTGTTTGTAGCTTATTCCACTGCCTCCAAGAGACTGAAAAAAAAAATACATAAGCACAGCTTTAAGGTCACAACTTGCATGTTGAAAAGTTAGTTTTTCAACAAGTTTGAGCTTCTTCCAGTGAAGTGTAACTACTTTGAGAAAGCTTTGAGGGTGTGCAAAAAGGAAAGCAATCTACATGAACCATATGGATAAAAACTGTCCATAAACATGAACTGAAGCAGTATAATATTTCAACACATAAGTTATACAAATTAATATTACTATATTAATAACAGATCAAGTGACTGTGTGCTTTATGACCAAAGTCCGTAGTTACCATCAGTTCTGTAGCACCTTTTAGCCAAATTTAGCTCATTGTTTTGGTTGTCAAGGCCACATTTGGTTAATGTATGTTGATAGGCAGTAGCTTGCTGAGATTCTAATTCTATAAGGTGATAATATTTCAAATGTTATATTTTCACCTTCTTTCAACACCCTGAAGTGGCCAAAAATGAATTAATTCATCATTAAATACTGGAGGCTTTGCTGGAAGTAATTGTTCAGACGAATGGAGCACCGGACACATTTTGTCCTCAAATGCCGACAATATTACCACCATTGTTGTGTTTTATGACTAAATGGTGCTCAAGAGAAGCAGTTCACAATTCAAAACATGTTTTATTGTTGAGCTAATCTTCTATAAAATGTGTTGCACACAGTAGATACATAGAGAAAGTGTCACGTCGCAGCTTTAGAAGGCAGGGCGAGCTTTGTTCTTGTCTCTGGATGTAAGAGGCTGCAGAAAAATGTTCACTAATACAGACAGTTTTCTCAGTGTAAGAGCAACACACAAAGCTAAAAATCAGTATTATCCCCCTTTTAAGCCGTTGTCAACTAGAGACAAGAAATACTCCATCAAGCTTCAGGGAATTGTAATACTCCCACACAGACTGTGCAGTATTGAATAACAGCCTGATTTAAGTGCCCATCACTGTCCTAATTGGTTTCCTCTGGCTCCGTGTCGACTCTGCTTTCTCAATCTCTCCCCGACGTTCTGACCGTCGCTCTATCTGTCTCTCTCCTTGAGGCATCGGCCACATCTCTCCTGCTCACTTCTACCTTACAGTACTTACCTGCTCTGTCTTATATTCTGGCTGGCTTGCCATCCCTTCAGAATGACTCTGATTGAAGGGGGAGCCAGGTGCCAATCACTCTGATCAGTCACCATTCAGCAACTTTTGACCGCAGAACGGCATTATCCAACCGTCTCAAGGATACATTTCATTTTGACAGCTGGTTTAATCACATCTCTTGACATCATGATGAAGTCCTGTTTGAAATATTACTTTGAAACGTACCAGATCAGTTTTCTCGTGAATCACATAGACAGTATGCAGCATAATAAAGTAGTTATGTTCAATTATGTGTGGGTTGTTTATTTGCCATGAACATGAATATATTACAAGTACATATATATGTCCTCAGGCTTGTGCATTACCTCCAAAAAATGAGAAACATTGTCATATTTTACATATAAATATATGAATACATAAATTATAATATGTATGACACACTGCAGAGCCATCGGGGCCTCACATGAGGTGCAAGGGGACGACATCTGACTTACAATGGACAATAGTCACCTCAATGCCGCCGCTGTGTGTACTGAGGTAGCATGGCATACAGTGTGGAAAAAGGAAATAAAGGTCCTTCAAGTGTAAAAAAAAAAAACCTCAAATAAACCCTCTGTGTATCCCAAAAGTCAGTCTGCTCTTCATTGTCAGTGGAGCTGCTTTAGGCATCGCGGGAATAACTACAGCAGCCAAAGTCATAATAACCCGAGGTACATTGTAGATGTTAACATACAGTTTTTAGCTAATGCTGTCTTTTTTTCACATCAGCTTGAGCATTTCTGCAGCTGTCGTCACCCTGAAGGCTTCACCTATGACATTGTTTCTACTCAGTTATGTGCAGTGTACTGTATTCTCTTCACAGTTGTTTCTTGCTTTGTGGCTGTATTTATTCTCCCGTTAAATAGATACTGAAATTGTTCAGAGCCCAAACTCATGGTCATCAAGGTTTATACTGTACATTGTTTTTCTGACAATATGGTGTAGGAGAAGAGCAGATAATGCCCATCAAATAACCTAGAGTCCCATCTTTGAATATTTTATTTGTCAAGCCCAAAGCCTAAAGGTATTCAAAATACTCAACAAAGGGACTGTTAACAGCAAATATTAATATTTGACATCCAGTGAATTTATAGCAACTTACATAGCGAAAGACAAAAGTTACTATGTGGGTTTTTTTTTTCTTATATAACTTTTTCTCATGTTTGTAAACATCAAACCACAAACTTAATTTTGTTTCACCTACTTAAAAATAATCTGCTGCCGCTTCTAATGACTGTGGCCCAGATAAGAAACATGTGAATGTGGTTATGAAGTACGTTAAGTCCACTTGCTTAGAGAGACTTCCATTTCTTCTTGTGGGTATCAGGTGATTGACAGGAAGAAGAGCACAACATATTGCAAGCACTGATGTAAAAAAACACTTGAGCAGAATAGAATAACACTTTTACACAGTGACAAACCCAAAATTAGGCTCAAAGTTGTTTTTGTTACTGTTCGTACTGTACGGCAGCAAATGGGGAAAAACAAGCTCTGACACAATTAGCTGAATATATGCAGACAACAGGAAGAGTAAGGACAGAAGCTGCTGCTCGCAAACCTAGTAGTAATAATGTAATATGTATATATAGTATAGCATGTATAGTATATAATAAAGGGAAATAATACAATTTGGCACTGCATATAATGCTGACCTATACACAGGATAAATTATCAAATAGGATAAAAAAAAAATGTAATCTGTATATGGGTGTGCAAACTAATATTATTCCATTGTGCAAACAAATTCATTCTTGAAGTGGTAATACTGAGTAATGCCATCCCTCGAGTTTTACCATGTCTGTACATATTTCATTGAATCGAGGTTTCCTAACACTGCTGAGAACAGACCCGCAGTGTTCTCAGTGACTGCACAGAAGAGCAGCGATCGCAAACAGGAATTGTTCATGGTAGCCTCACAGAAGGTAGATCTAGGGACGGAGTGAGGTGTAAAACCAGCAGTTCATACGCCAAAGGAATACTGCAAGATGGCCTTTTGTCCCCATAGAAAACAAGTAAATAAGCATCTAAATACTATACAAGATTAACACAGGCATTTGTACAACACTGGTTCAACAACATATCATAAAAAATATAGGAAGTGCAATAGCATGCAAGGTATGAGCGTACAAGCCAAATGAACCTAAGGGAGGATGAAGGGAATTATTTGATATATAATTCAGACCAATGACAGCAACGTGTTCCACCTGTAACCACTAATAATATATTCTTATTGCCTCATAAACATAAAAATAACAACACATAAAATGCTAATAGACTAGTCAAGTATCTACCCCAAACTTGTACTTAAGTAAATGGACATCCCGCCACTGGCTGATACTCTGCTGGGATAACACAGAGCATTAGTATGTCAAACAACACAACCCCCTTGGCGGATTCAAGTTTTCTGTTGAAACAACTAAGCACCAGCTGTCTGCACGGACTGCATCAATCACAAATCACATCACATTCAAGGTTCTATTCTCAGCCAGTCATTTTGAGTAGCTCTTTAACCCATGCTATGTATCTGTTGGCTAAGACAACACTTCCACGTACTTAAAACAAATGAATAGATCAATGACATATATAACATATATCACCACTCTGAAAATGAGGCACACCAGACTTTGGTTGTGCAGTCATGGTTTGGTTAGGTTTAGAAAAAAAGTCCTTAAGCTGAGAGAAAACATAGTGGTTTTGGTTTAATTAACTTACTTAAGTGAAGATATGTGTGTAACCTTGTAACTGTAAGTTATGTCACTTAAATACGTTACTAATGTAGTAGTACCTACTGTTGAATTTTGCTTTCACACGAACCATCCATAACCGACCTCCTACCTCAGAGGACTTCGTCAGCCTTTCTACTGCGTCAACTGATTTCCTCCTTTTCTGCCGGAATGGTTACCATGTCCACTGAAGGTCAACAAATAACAATAAACCTCAATGGGTTGTAACGAGCTGCTTTCACAGTCGACCCAAGTGGTCATTCTTCTGAGGAAGACAGCTGTGTTGCACTGAAAAATGCTGGTTGTATGATACTTGACCAATACTCAACCTACCATGAAATATTCATTGTTTAAACTTTTAACCTTACTGGTAAGAACAGCAAAAGGATCAATTTGTCATGCATTCTTTTCTATTGTAGTGTGACATAAAAATTACAGCCTCTCAAGGCTTCTGTTGGGGCTTTGGAGCTTATTAAATATTATAAATGAATTAATATATTGCTATATCTACTGTTGTATTGAATTGCATTCGGGAGAACAGTTTATCAGTTTCAAATAAACTGCATACAATTATCCCGACCCCAGATCAGTGTAGAGTGCATCCATACAAATTGTGGCATGAATCAATACCTCTCCTGAAAACTGTATATAAACAAATGCCAAGAGACGGCTCTTAATGGATGCCAAACTAAACAGTTCTCCCCACTAGTGTGACGTTGCAAGAGATGTAAGATGAACGGGGTTTGTAATCTGTGTCGAACAATAAATACAGACATTCAGCAAAAGCCTTCATGCAGCTGGATTTTATGACCATTCTCCCCAGTGTGAAGACACTTAAATTGCCGCCTGTGTATACAATGACAGCAGCGCTGTCAGTCATAAACAAGACTGTATGTACTACAACAGCCAAAACACTGTCTCATATTGGAACCCTGGATATAAAATAGGATTAGCCATGATCGTGCTCACATTACGGTCGATTAGCTAAGTCACATGCCGCTCAACTCTGTGTGTAAGGATCCCCTGCTAGCATTGATGTCTGCTGATAAAAGTGTTCGGCCTTATGTTGAGATTTCATAAATATTGGTTAAAAAAAAAACAAACAAAAAAAAACGCTGAACGCTAACCTCTCAGGTTCTTTGGCATTCTAGATCCCATTACATCACTTTTGGAGAAAAGGCTTTTCGAGCTGTCCCATCTAGTTGCAGCATATTCAAATCAAAAAGGATTCGTCTGATTGATTTTCGTAGAAATAATGACGATGAACATTACGATTAGCAAGCAGACTTTCCTCGTAAACTGTGCATTGTGATTTACTGCAGTTACAGTACACACTGCATGCAATTAGTTGTCCTTTGGCATTTTAGATGTGCTCACTAGCATTTTCTAAGTAAATAAAGAAATTAATCTTACTAGAGTTGGTGCATTTACAACCTTATGACAACAGATTGTGGGATCTTATAGCGTTTGACTGCTCAGGCTTGTTTGGACTTTGTTGTTGTATTCTTGAATCAATCATTCAAATGCAGCTAAAAACTAAAGAAATTAGACCAAAGTTGCAATAAATTGGAAATTTCCCTTTAAATCTTTTTCAATTTCCGTTATTCACATACTGAACAGTTTGATCAAGAGTTTTCAAACATCAACAGAAATATTATCATTGCTCTGACACTCTGACATTGAGGTCTTTATGTCTTATCATTACTGCCCTTTCATTCAGCTATTAATATTATTCAGGAGTTTCCCATGTCAGGTCCAAAGGCTGTTTTCTTTTTCTTTTCTTTCTTTTCTGGTTATCGCACATTCACTTCCCATCGTGGAGAAGTGTTATGATGGAAATGTGTTGAAAATTGTTTACTTCTGTTTTCTGCAGAGCTGGATATGGAGATGAACCGTGTTATTGTTGTTCACACAGTTGTTTTCTGACTAAAATCATGCTGTGAGTCAGAAGGACAATCTCCTCGAGACTAAAAGACAGCAGCTGCCGTTTTTCGCTCGTTCTCTCAGTCTCTTTGAGTTGTGAAAGAAGAGTGCAATCTGTTTCAGTGATTACTGGCTGACTCACAACAAGCACTGAAGTGCTGCTGGTGTCTTACCTCCATTTTACAGGAGCCATTTCTCTGGTGGCATCTTTCAACAAAATAAAAAGAAACACTTGTGAGTCAGCCCTGGCCTGTTTTGTGACTTTTTTGTCTATTACAGTACATAAAGATAGCAGTGAAATACTCAACTAATCTCCGCTCCATGAAACTGCTTGATAATGTTTACATGAGCTGCAGGGATGAGATACCTTATGGGCCGATAAAATGCTTGTGAAACCACCTGTCATGTCAGCGAAATGGCAAACATGTGTCTCCATACACATGCGTCCTCGAAGCCCGAATGTATGAATTTAAATGTAGCTAAAATGACTTCCCTGTATTTTTTACAGCCTCCGGATCAAACACATCATGCTGACAACTTAGAAGAGTTTGTGCCTTAGAAAATAACCCCAGCAGCTACTGTTGAACCGAGTGCAGCAGGTTTAATGTGCTCCACCTTAAGAAAACAACAGATATTTCAATTCAGAAAAGCATCTGTTCTCGTCTCCTCAGAGAAAGTCCTAGATCCATGTGGAAAAAGTCACAAGTCATGCTTATGGACCACATATTTAAATTCACTGAGCGGATGTGATCTGTCATTCACATATTCATTTGCATGTCACAGCAGATCTGTTTCAGTGTGATTTTGTGAGGCTGCAGTGTCTCTGGTGTCTCTGCATACATTGCTCGATGTGAATGTCACCGCCTGTTGGACGGATCATTGCAAAATGTGTTTTTCAACATTGGCTCACTTCAGGAGCAATGTTGACCCATTCATCTGGTTTAGTGTTGTGTTGTTCTTTCATCCATCAGTATTTTTTCAGAATTTACCCCATTTAAAAAAATGTTGTCTTAACTTTCACACGGAGGTCGGAGGTCAAAGTCAGCTGCAGAGCAGCGCCCGGGGGAGTTGGTATGGATTCAATTTCATTGTCAAGGACACTTCAGCGGGGTGGTGCTTGTCTTGACTCAGGCTACATCCTGGGAAAGTGTCAGAATCAAAGCCCCACTCACTGAAAATGAATGTCAGCTGTTAAAATGGAAGAAAAACTGGCTGGAGTGGGGCTTTTAAGCAGGTGTGTCAGTTGTTCCAGCATTGTGAACACCCAGTAAATGATGTATTCTTGTGGTTCATCTTAAAAAAAAAAAAAAAAAAAAAAAAAAATATTAATTAGAATTTAATATTCCTAATAATGTTTGCACTGAACTGAAAGGTAAGCTGAAATCTGCATTTATCAGTATTTCATATGTTAACACTGAAGTATTGTTCAATTTTGTGCTGATGTTTTAGCCATTGACTTGAAAATATCTCAACCTATGGTCTGTCAGCTTGTTCTGGAGTTCCTCCTTCTGGTGGCCAAAAATAAAAGATGCAGTCACCTTAGCTACTGCACGTCATGGACTTTTTGCACTAGCTATTTGTAAATCTTTTGTGAGAATGGTCCCTGCTAAACTTTTGGTAGTGATTAACAAACTAAACCAGTTTGTATCAGTATAACTTAGAGTCCTAGTGTCCTAGGCTTGAGAAGTCTTCAGTAATGTTCAGTTTGGTTTGATAAATATTTAGTGGCACAAAGCATTTTCAGAGCCAAACAGCCCAGGAACAAGTGACACACATAAGGCAGGGTCGTCTGCGTTTGGAGAAAGGGTTGCCAGGTACAGTAGATGACAAATGTCCCACACAGAAACTGAGAAATGTGCATTTCATTTTTATGGAATCGGGAGCACAGTGGGAGAAAGTGGTTAAAAGAGTGTTGGCAGGTATGAGGCTAAGTTTGAACTGACGCTGCAACCAGCTGAAGATACTGTCCAATTCATTTTATAAAAGTTGCTTTCTGGGTGTATACGTTGAAAGGGTTCTTCAGACTCTCACATAATTGCCCATATTGAATTAGCTCTCCAGACGAAAGTCTCTTCCATGGCTCTTATTGGCTCTAATTAAGACGATATCCAGGGATATTTCACTCTATTTGTGACAGTCAAATGTTTTCTGTCTTTGTTTGACAAACTTCTTCTGTCTTTGTAATAACTGTATGTAGGAAAGCTGTCATTCTGTCCACTATGCCAAATCGCTATTCTTCATGACTTGCCCTACATCCACAGATTAATTTCATTCTAGACAATGAAATACATATTTCTCTGAAAGTTCAGAAAATGTCACAGTTGTCAGTTGTTGGAGCGACACAGCTTTAAATGTAGATTCTGAATTGCCACGAGGTCTCACATGGGGGCGTGGATCTTATGCTGTATATAGACTCCATTATAATGACAGTGCCCAACCTTTTCATTTCACTAAGAAATCATTTTCAGAAGAATTTGGAATGATTTGGAAGAATGCCTGTCTGTTTTATTATCATGCAAATGAAGATAACGAGTGGAAACAGTGAGCCCTGGAGATTAAAACAATTACTATTATTGTAAGAGACAGCAACAAATGAAATTGGAAGGCCTGCAGCCTCCAAGAGGTGACAGAGAAGGGGTTGGGAAAGAAGGGAGGGAAGGAAGCCAAAGGCAAGCTGTTGAACCATCTCCATCAGGTTAAGTGCTTAAACTCTTGACAGTCTGATTGCAAATGAGGTCTGTGAGCTCCCATGAGCTGCGGTGTGACGAGCTGTCTCTCAGCAGACTCACACTGCGGCCTTGTCATCCGCTGATCACGAGGGCTGGCAGATGTTGAACTTAAAGCAACAGCTCCCCCTTTAGACCATGGTCAGCGCCGAAATTTGTGTCACAAAGAATGTTGGAGGAAGCGAGGCCAATTAGTGTTGCGTGTATTGAACTACACCGTCCAGATCTTCCCTGAGGGGGAATTTTGGACTGTCTCCACTTTCTTCTCTCCCTCCTGAAGCAGAGCGGACAGCCGTGGAGATCTGAACGCATACATCTTCATACTGACCGCACTGCGTGAGACAGCCGGGAGGCTAAGTCCGGGAGCAGACTCTGAGTCTGCAGCCTTTTACTTATTGTGGGACTGGTTTTTGTGTTCAGATTCATTTTGTAGAAGTAATGTGTGTTTTGTGTGTGTACAATCCCTTAACACACATTAGAGTGCCAAACCACAAAAATGTTGAAATGTCATTACCTCAGGAGTATGCTTTCAAGTGCTCACAGAGCTGAATGCAATACCCTTAAGATGAAAGTAGCAAAGTAGCATTTCTTATTTTTTTTTTAGATATCAGAAAAATCACTTACACATTAAGGTACAATAAAAAAAAATGAGCATTTGTTCTGTAATACACTACACATGTAAAAAACACACAGTTAAGCGTTCAGTAAATCGTCATTGTTTTCATAAGTAATGAGCCAAGGAGGACTCCGAATGGATTATACGTCCCACCAGCTGCAATTATCAAACCAGCGTTTCAGCTCCTAATATCAGAGCGGTTCAGAGACATGTGCCGCTCCTCCTGAGATACTTGTTATGCTCAGTCTGCCAGCGCTGCCTGCCCTCATATGTCCTCTTATACCCTCTGTCTCTTTGTGTCTCGCTTCCTCTCTTCCTCTTTCTCTCTCTCTCGCGCTCCGGCTTAAAGCAAGGGAATGTTTTGTCTATCTCTCTGAACACCTCTCAAACATAATTCTCCCAAAGTGAGTTTGTTCTTTTGCTTTTCATTCGAGATTGAAATGTAGACACCTTGGCCCTGAATATCAGAATCTCATTCAGAGCTTCAGAGTAGAGTGTCCTTTTGGGAGATTGGTATTTATTCACTCCTGGCCCACCGTAACACAAATGGATTTATCCGCCATAGCTACCTACTCTACAAGTGCACTGCCTATGAAAGGCATACTCTCACTTTTACCTCTTGCATGATAAACGTAAGCCGATAATGTTATATCTGCTCATTTGCTGCTGTTAACTGCTCATGCAACGCGGGGGGCTGAGGAGAGGTGAAGATGATGATGTGTCCACAAATGTGTGACAGGGGTGGAGAAAGTTTGCATGTCCTTTTCTTTTGTAAAAGTAGAACAGAGTAAGCAAAATTCACCCTCTTTCAAATCAACTGATTACATTAAGCCCTGCTTTTGATGTATTATTAGCAGACTTTACAGCAACAAACCCTCTCGCAGCAAACATTCTGGCAAGTCGTAGCGGCAAAAGGGCAGACGTAATAGCGGCTGCATTCAGCTGAGCTAGCTCCAGTGTTCTGGTATTGTGCAAACCTGCTCAATAGGTGATCCGTCCATTCACGCACAACCACAGTGTCCATTACGCAGGACAACGAGATTTATATCAATACAGTCCCATTTTGTTTTGTACCAAAAATTCTGATGATATAAGTGAGTTCAAATGACGTTAGGAAGAAATTGTCATTTCACTGGGTTGAGCCAATGTGTGCTGCACATGTGGCTGGCTTAAACTGTAAGCCACTGTATGCATGACACATTAATAAAACCACCTCCTTTCTTTCATCGTATGCATTCTTATAATATGTTTTTGTGTATTAAATCTCTGCAACTGGCTAATTCTAGCAGTTAATTAAATGCTGTGGATTAAATCATCTTTCATCCTTGAGTTGATACTGACTTTCTACCACTACTGTACAAAACAGAAAATCACTACAGTTGTTGCCAGCATACTTAAAATGACTAATCGCTGTCCCCAAAGCCGAGATGACTCTGCCATGGTATCTGTGTTATAAGTGTTTATTTTCCCACAACATGTTCTCATGATGCAGCCAGTTGCCAGTGTCTAATCCACTTCATATGTGCAGACATGAGGAGTCAGTGTGCTTCTTACTTGCTCATGTTGCAGGTGAAAGCTCACAGCCAGAGTCAAGGCTGAACCTGTCATGGAGCGCATACCCCATGTACAGGAGAGCCTCTGGCAAGCTGAAACACTGACTTCGCTTTTCACTCCTGTGAGGTTCTCACCAGTCGTTCACTCATAGATATTTCATGGGTCAACTTCGAAACCCCATATTCTTTTGTTTGGCTTGGTTCTCTTCTTTCTGTGTGCCGGTGTGTGTCTTATTTTCGGGAGGTGAGGTGTGTTTGGTATGGTGGTCTGGTGGCGCTCTGTCATCAGTCATAAATCGGGCTGTTTTGGGCAAAGAAGCACATGCAAATAACACAAATACACACAAAATGATCCCTTGGTTAAACTTACATAAGAAGTGTGAGGGGAAAATTTGCTGTACTGGTGTTGAGCAGGCCTATACACACGTTCATTGATGATTAAATTAAATGTTCTTGGATGAGATCAGTTTTCAACTCATTCTCATTACTTCCACCAGTTTTAAGTTATTTCGCTTGCAATAAATTGGGCTAAGGTGGCAATGCACCGACAAAAGCTAGGAAGAAGACCGATCGCTAGGAAACAATATTTAAAAAATCCGCTTTGCATATTTTTCATGAGGAAGGAATTGGGTTCACCACATTTGTCAGACACATAATGATTTTTTTTTTTTTTTTGTGACTTATTATAACTATTGTTTGTGTGTTGTTTACATGAAGATTCCCTAAAGCGTTTAATGAAGCGTGAAAGAATATTTGTTGAGGTCACCTACATCAATTCACCTGTATTTATTTCTATTCTACTCTGCTGTTGCCGCAGTGTTCATGTGTGAAATGAAAGAATGATGCCATGGAATCAGACACGACACCGAGCATCCTGCCTCCTTTGTATGCTCGTGCCACTTGCCACTTGTGAAATTGCGTTTCCACAACTCCATAATGGACGTGACTGCACTGCGGTGACTACAACAATGCAGCGTTTATTGTACAGTAATGGATTGTGGGTGCAAACTGTCAAGGATGGAGCTGTAAAGCCACTTGTAAAGCTATGAGTCCTGCGAGCACACTGTGCTAATGTGGTGTTGACTCCAATGTGTCAGGACACGTTATATGACAAGTTAGGTGGAGTGAGAATGGTCCAGATACACTAGACATGAGTCACAAACCTCATTTACATCATTTGTCCTTTAATTCTCATGCACCCATTGGCATTCGGTTTGCTTTAATGGCTGCCCTGGTATGTATGTGTGTGTACTTGCGCAGAAGTAGCAAATATTCACACAATGCAGTTGTTTAATCTCCATCTGCAAACAAGATCTGCTTTTGAGGGATGGTTAAATAAGTCAAGTCAATATGGCGGTACTTAAAGCAAAACTAAGCAATCAATACTACTTTGCAGCCATTAGAAAGTAAAAAAAAAAAAAAAACGAGTTCTCTACTGCGGCTCACAGCCTCACCACTAGCTACTGAAAAAGTCAACCTGTTTGTCGGGTTGCGTGATGTTCGACGGCAGAAAAGTGGAGCTGCCTAAAAACTGACAATCCAAATGGAAGAATAATGTGTATCATCTCTGGTGTGTGTTTTCTGCCTGACGGTTCTCGAGAGAACAACGGAGATCCATCCCTTTTTCCCCCGTCCACCTCCTTTTAATTGTCTTTCTTCAGAGATCTCAAAGCAAAGAGAAAGGATTAACAGAGGAATTATTGACTAGTTCTACTTTGAGGCGAAACCACGGAGGCCGTCCATTTGTCTCTGGCTTGGTTTTATCAAGCGCAAAAGTCCAGCAATTACTTTTCCCCTGACCTCTGGGAGATCCAGAAAGTGGGCCTCTGTAATCCTTGCAATTGTGCGATGGAAGTGGCGTCTCCTTATATTCACACTGGCTTACATTAGAATTCACTGCTCATGTTGATGAAGGCCAGTGAGATCAATCCATTCTGAAAGCCTCGGCACAGAGAATCTCAGTGGCTGTATTGGCATTATTTAGCCATCAAGGGTTTCATTTAATTAACTGGCAGTATGTCAGTTCTCCAGAGTCTGAAGGGGTTTAACATCTGGTGCTATTGGACTGGTATTCCGGTCCCACATTGTCATTACCATCCATTGACCTTATTCTTTATCTACATTAAATTACATCTCGTTTTCTTGACTAGTTATTTCAGGCCTGAAATGTCAGCCGCAGAAAGTTTCATTTGTGCATTTCACAACCGTGCCCAAGATGCATATCTTTTTTTTTTTTTTTCGTCCTTATTGTGGGGCGAGAAAGGACGGCATGATGATGAGGGGCCAATTGCTGTTGCGGGCTCTCTGTGCTAACATAATCAATGGCGTTAATGGAATCTGACTTCAATAAAGAGCTAATGTTGGTCAGCCTTTGCCACTAATTTGCATGGGGAAGGCTGCAGCATCAAAAACACCGCAGAGAGCCATCTGGAACTGCAGCCCCAATGGCAGCAGCCTGTATATGCCATCAGCAGTGAGTACAGTTACTGTACCCGAGCCAGTCAACGTCACATACGGAGGCCACCGCGTGGGGGCGGATGGCGTTGTCTCGGTCTCAATCTCAGTCTTGGTTCTCTTCTAACCCTGTGTCACATCTACGTTGTGTGTTTTTTTTTCTTCTGCTCCAACATCTGCACGGTCAAGTACATGCTGTATAAAAATCAGTTTATGTAAAAGGGAGAACTTTATATTATCAAGACGGCCCCGTGTCCATGCAGAATGCTTTTCATTTCCTGTGTAGGTTGGCAGCGCCATTCTTCTCGCACAGCCAATCAGACCATTTCAATTTAAACTTGCTTAGAGCAGTAACTACCATCATCATCCATCATCTGCTGAGGGCGACACTCAACAAACAGACACTCAACTGCTGCGACGAATCCCAAGAAGAGCCACAGACGTAGAATTATATCCCACACCAAGCGCACTCTGAATTTTCAAAGGGTGTGATTAGTGTCAGAGTGCCATTAGAATATATCATTCAGGTATTCAGGGTAACATTGGTGTCGAAAGAAGGGGGTTTAAGGCAACCGGTGAATGTCTCAGGCTATGACGTCAAACTGCAACTACTCACACTTAAGTTACTGGCAAATCCTCCACAGGTGGTCTGGTAACGTTTGTGTGTGTGTGTGTGTGTGTGGCACACACTGAGCTGCTTAAAAACTTACCTGGAAATGTGAACGGCTCTTATATTTCAGCACCACTGCTAATAAACACTCTGTTACATACATTGTTACTTCAAGATGTCTTCAACACATAACATTGGTGTGTTGTCATGAGTTTTGTTTACAGTTAGCACCTATATTACATCTAACTAACTGTCACAGACCTGAGGTTTGCACTTATGACTGTGGTACTTCACTCAGGAGCTGCAGGGGGCGCCAAATCGTGCAAAATGCCCATTTCTACATAATGTTGTTTTAACAGCTAACCTTTGTTCACATCATGTGTCAACTCAGTTTTGGAAAGAACTATGATGTATCTACAAAGGTTTTTTCTTCCCATCAGTCATAAAAGATTATATTTATCATATGACGTGAATTAAGTTTGTTTTTTTGTTTTTTTTTTTCCTTTTTTTGTTGTTGTTTTTGTTGAGCCTGACATTAATCATTCTTTGGCCCTTCATCAGTCTGTAGATAGAGTTTACATCCCAACAGTCTTCGATGCAGTCGTGAAACTTTACAGGTGTTTCTTTGAGATTAAAAATGAAGGTCCAGTTGGAAGATGGGTGTGGTCTCATGTAGTAAGATGTAATAACGTTGTAATCACTACAGTCTAGTCACTGGTCAGGCCGTGAACATGCTGACAGGAGTCTGAGCCTGTGATCGCGTCTGAAGATGGTTTCTATCGATCTGTCTTTCCTTCTTTAGATCTAACCTCGTTCCCTTCATGCTACTGTCGTTATTGGCATCAGGATTTGTGTCTCTTTTTATTGCATTTGGCTCGCTCCCTCTCTCTGATTCAACCTACTGGCATGCAGCTGAGAGTGCTAAGTGAGTAATAAAGCGCTGGTGAGCAGGGACGTGGGAAACATATGTATCTTTCTGGGGGAGTTAGCTGCTGCAGAGCTGCTGTTGGCGTCTGCATATGTAATGTACACTGCACAGGCATGGGTGTGTTATTATATAAATGTGTGCTGGTGTCAGCATGTGGAGGGGAATCATCTCAGCCACAACCTTTCCCGTACTGCATCGACTTAGTCAAGGTGTCTCACCTTCAAGTGGAAATACTGCTTAAGCTACATACATTGCCATTATAACATATGCTGTTTTTTGTTTGTTTGTTTTTTTGTGTTGTTTCATTTTTTGTGGTGCAAGCTGTAATATAAAAACGAAAATGTCTTGATGTTCACGAAGCAAGGATGCTATACTTTGCATGCATGTTGAACTGATTAAAGGGAGTTTGTTTTGAACTTGCAGTACAGTTCGGGCGATCTTCGATCCAAGCCATTTGTTTCATTTACATTGATTTAATAATTCATCGCACACACTTTTTATTGATGTAAATAATAAACATACAGTATGATTTTTTTGCATTTGCATTTGCATTTGCAAAACATGGACAATAGATTCCAATCTGAGGTATCATATCACTGCTGAGGGTAAAAAAAAAAAAAAGAAAGAAATAATTTCAGAAAATAAAAAATAAACTGTGAAGGGGCACAATGTGACAGCGCACAGCATCTGCAGTTGAGGCAGCGCTGAGCTTTGCTGCAGTGTTTTCCTTTGGCTGTGTGTGAGGCCTTATTATTGCAACAGAAGCCAGGAATCCCTAATCCACAGGGGTCTCAGTGGGAAGGAAAAGCTTCTCGAACAATCCCCGTTCTTGGAGCCTGTGGTGAAATCCAGCGATCAGTCAACCCTGAGCCCCTGAGCCTCCTGAGGGCTTGGGACTCAGGCCAGTGTTTTACAATGGCCCCAGTGCACTGAGGAGAAGGACAGGGAGAGACAGGGAGAGGGAGTAAGAGGAGAGGAGAGGACGGAAGGAGAGACAGCAGATGTGGCGACAGAGAGAGAGAGAGAGAGAGAGAGAGAGAAAGAGAGAGCCAAGGTCTGCAGGGGAAAAAACACCGTAACTCACAAACACATGAAAAATTGGCTCAACACTGGTGTGTTCATAGAGCAGTGTTTGCAAGGCTGACAGCACACAGGAGTGGGCGTTGACTGCGCACAACACCAGCCCACAAATATAAACATCTCCGCGTATATGTGTGTCTGTGCATTTGTGTCTGGGGACCATTTTTGTGAGCAGAAGCTTTCAGCCTTTCAAACTTCACAGTCAATATCAATCAAGGCGTCGGAGTCTGACAGGAGCTCACGTGAGGCCATCTAGTTCGTTTTAAAACAGTGATTTGGAGACCATTCAGGCTCCACTTTGCATAATCTCGCTCTGGACCTCCTCTGTCACTCTGGGATGTTGTGTTGATAAGATGTGAATCCACACGGTTGCCACACGGTTTTACACAGCTCATAAAAATAAGAGCCGTGGCTTGTGCAAAATAGGAAAACCTTTTGCGGATTGATTGCTGCCGTGAAAAGACAATTCGCCCTTAAATGTCACTGGAATTATGAGCTGTGTGGTGAGATTTTTTATTAATGAAACTGAAGGATTTCAGGGATGGAACCAGCTGTCCTTTTGCAAATATTGAAAATCAGCACCGGCTCTGAAATATTACATTTAGCACGGGAACACACACTTGCGTAATCCGCGGGGACAAGATTGTTGTCTCTGACTCATTCAGTTGCCATTTGGTGATGGCAACCTTTGACCAGGGCTAACTAATGAAACTGCATTCACGTGCATGAATTAATTTCACAAGCACGCTGCGCTGTCTTGTTCCCAGGGACCTGGAGGGTGACCTTGCATTTTTGTCCATCTCAGTTTGACCGGCGTGAGAATACAACGCCACACCGGAAATGACTGTTTATTATCCGCCACGATGTTTGTTGACACGGCGGATGCATTCCAGTGGTTCCATGTCACTCAGCAGCGCTCGATGTATCGACTACGTGACCCCGAAACATTTCATGTGAGATCCTTTCCCATGGAACAGATTCTGGTGAGTCATGCCTCTGTCAGACTCCTCTAATGAGCAAAAAAGCAGCAGATTGTTGCCCCGTGCAACTGTCTATTCATTATAATTACTGTAATTACACATTCAAGTGAGCGCAGGCAAAAAGGCCTGATGGGTCGTCATCAAAGCTCGTTTGATCCTCCACCAGAGGGCAGTGCTAAATGCTCTCTTGACCTCAGAGCTCTGCATGACTCCCTGGTGGTGCAAAGGCTGCATGCAGCCTACTGTTGTACCTCAGAGCTGTCTTTATCTGTGCCTGGCACACGCACAACACTCTACATGTTAAGATCAAATAAAAATTAAAAAAAAAAAACAACTCATGTATAATGCTGCCTGTTAGATTGATATTATTATCTGTATTCTTGCGACGTTCCGTACTATTTGGTAGGCATTGCGTGGCTTTAACTTTCAGACAATGTGGGATGAAACTTTTCTTGCCTCCACTCCACACCGTATAAACCCTTATTCTCGTTTCTCAAAGCGTAGATGGGATGTGCTTTGGATCTGTGCCAGCACCTCTCAAAGAAGAATACAAGAACAGAGAATGCAGGGAATTACTGAGAGCGTTGAAATTGAGCTTCTTCTTTTTTTCTTTCTTTTTTTGTTCTTTTTTTTTTTTTTTTCTTAATAATCGCCTTGTCGCAATGTTCGAAGCTTTGTATCTGAGTGTGTCCTTTGTGTCTGAACAAGTCGGGCGCAAACACAAAAAGGCAGTGAAACATTCGTTTGAGGCTTCGAGGCTCCCGGCAGGTTTCTTTAAATGTTACAAAACATGACACTGGGTCTCCTCATGGCCTCTCCTCAGTCAAGGTCACGGAATAAGAGGTAATTACGTCATTCGAGTCTCCAGTGTTTAACATGGAGCTAAATTCTGCTTCGGACAGAGAAGCTTGGACCGACGACAAGCTGTTAAAATGATACGACTATTACTGTAAGAACAGTAGAAAAGAATACTCCCATAAACATATTCCATGTTGTACTTCAGCATTTCAGCACAACGCATCTGTCAATAGTTTCTTTTGAATCCTATAACTGCCAGCCAAGTCTTTTCTCTGCCTGTGTTATTCACCGGCGCGGCCAAGGCTGCGCGCTGACCTCTGAGAAGACGAGCGTCTCACCACCCACACCTCGGCATTCAAACCACGCCAGTCGCTTCACATTATGGGATATAAATATATGTTTCCGATTCAGTAACTAATACGGTCTCTCTCTGTGCTCTGCAAAGCGAGAACGACGTCCCGTTTAGTGGCTGCATGTGTGCATAGTGAGAGACACGTGTTCTGCCGCGATAAAAAAGATAACGGTGAGGATATATAATCTGAAGTACGGAGTGCAAGATCATGGATCCTGCCAGGCGGTAAATATATGGATCTGAATAAAGTTAGCACCTGCTGAACATCTGTTTCTCTAGCCTACGCGAATTCTATTACCGGCATGAAGACTTTTCTTCTTTGTTTCCCACATTCGCTGCTGCTGCAGTGCTTCAAAACTTCTATACACTAATTCTAAATACTGCAGTTTTCTTTATTTCAATGACAAAGTATCTTTATTGCGCTTCAAAAAGCTCAACTTATCATTACTTATCTGACTGCAAGTTTACATTCAACTTTGTAACTCTTTTTAGAAGAATGGTAGAGATATATGTGGAATTGATACCCTACTCACATCTGTATGGAAAATTTAACTCTCCTGCTATCTCCTTACCGAAATGAGGTTCATGAATTAGTTTCAGTAGGTTATTTAGGAGTTGTATAGATTCAGTCTTGTACAGTAGAGACCAGGGTTTCACGCTCGGCTTGCAGTCCCCCTCTTGTTTGTGCTCTTGCAAGAAAATGGTGCCATACATTACTTATTGATTTCAGACCACAAACCAAACGGTGTTCTCTTTTCACTTCGAGTGATAAAAAAAAAACCCTCTCACGGGCCTCGACAGTTGTCTTTTCTGAAAGCTGCAATCACCGCGGCTCTCCGGCAAGGAGAACTAGCACCTTCATACGCCACTTCGTGTTGCATATTTGCTGCACAGAGCACAGCGGGGGGGCTCAGTGTTACAGTAACAACGTTTGCCACCCTCCCATCCCTCCTTCCACTTAGCGAGTTCATATGCGAGCAGCTGAACGGCTGACATTCCTCCCTTTATCAAGTGAAACGGCGCATGAAATTCCGAATTTAGCTCTGTGTACACGCTGACTCCGGCACCGCAATTGATTGTTAGAAAGATTTTTGTCCCACTGTCACACTGATGATCTGTTGGCTCTGATGGAGGGAAAATCCAGTTTTAGACGATCAGCTGTGATGTTCTGCCTCACAGTACGGAGTCGTGAGTCAAGAAAGAAGGCTGGAGAAGTTCTGCTGTTAACAGAGCAGGCGTACGTGTTAGAATTTAACCTTGACATCCTTGCAAATTCAGCAATAGATTATTAGGTTAATAGATAGACGAGATTAATAATTCGCAATTCTTTGCATGTTTACTGTCACCCATTTTGCTATGTGCAGAAACACCTTTGCTTCTTCATTCTCCATTTCTCAGGCATCTTTTTGTTTTATTTATTCATGTAGTTGTTTGTTTTTTTTTTTTCCCAGAAGCAGAATTCAATACCTGAGGATCCCCATCTATCTACAGACAATGCACCCCCGAGCATCACATTAGGGATGGATATTCAAAGTCACAAAGCTGTCAGGGTAAAGATAAACAAGCTGGATGTGGTGAGGATCTCTGTGCCTTTTTGAAAACGACTTGCTAATAGAGATTAAGACCCTGGAATGAAGTTAAAAGCGAACGCTAAAACACAGTTCAGGCCGCAAACACTCGCTATCAAGCTATATCTTTTTATAGGCTGTGCCGCCATTTTGAGTGGCAGGCCTAATCCTCTCCTCTCCGTGAGCAAACATATCTAGACGAGCGAATTACCGGAGTCGGAAAAAAAAAAAGGAAAAAAATTGAGGATGACAAAAATATCGTCATGGGAATTAGCAACATTAATAAACGTGGGCGAAACAACATCACATGTGTATACGCTGCAGATGAGTCAGCCAGTTTTCCAGTGGTGTCGTGCATTAGCTGAGGTGAGAAAAGGGGAATTAAGTTGACACCAACGATGGACTGTCAAAAAAGGATGCTAATAGGCTTACGGTGGGGAGAAAGTAGCTCTGACAACTAGTGTCTGCTAACGTCGCGGCACAAAAAAAGTCTGAAAAATGATATTTGTCATGCTGTGAGAATGTTGGCTGTTGGTCACTGGGAGCGCTTTTGAAAGCTGAAAATGTGTCAGGGCTGGATTGACTTCAGGTACTGGATCATTTATTGATCGAGACCCCTTAATATTTATTTGCGATTCATTATCATCCCAGTTATTCTTAGAGCGTCGTCCTGCCTGCCTCGAAAATCAAAGTTCAATCAACACCTTTCTGTGGTGTTAGGTTTGTTAATCACACTGTCACACCTCTACCTATGAAAGTCGGGCTGACACAGATTTTCACAAACCTAAAATAGATTTGTCTGAATTAATAGTTCACCACAATCTATCCATATAAGCCTGTTAATGTCTACAGTGCAGGGTGTATTCAGCTGTTTGGCAGTGAGCCCACATACAGAATTATATACAGAGGCTGCAATCCTAATCTTATCTTCAGACTGTAGGTGATAAATTCCCCTCTGGACTCCAGAGCTTGTTCCTGGGCGGAAACACTTAAAATTCATTAAAAAAAAAAAAAGTCTCTGCCATGCATCAGGTCACAAGTCATGAGAGTATTAAGTTAGTTTACAAATATGGATTCAGTTCCAGGGATCACATAAATCTAAAGGAGAAGTTATGAATTGAGATGATTCATTGATGAGGGGACTCTATCATCATCTGGTACGTTTGGTAACAGAGCTGGGACTAACAATTGTTTTTATTGTGAATCAGTCTGCTGATTACTTTTTCCATTAATAAATCAGTGGTTTAATGTATGAAACACCAGACCATGGACACACATGCAGATCAATATTTAGTCACCTCTCCTGCTAAATAACTTAATACTTAATTGTTTAGTGAAACAAGTTAGCTGTTCATCTTTTACTGATCCTATTGATATTTTTTAAGTAGCTATATTTTTTATGATTACATACTTCTTCCCACATGTTGTTTCTTTTCATCTGTTAAAGGGGAACTATGTAGTATTGGGAAAGAAATTCAGAAACTCAGAAAGATAACAGTAATATTGATATAATAATAATAAGAAGAAGAATGTAAGATGATGAAGAAGAAGAAGAAGAAAAAGGGAAAAAAATAATGTGAGGTTTACAATATTAAGGTGATGAACAAACTCATATTTATTATTTCCGTTACTGAATAAATAGCCTTCCTCAGAGGAAATGAAGATCCTCGATAGGTGGCAGGGTCTGCCAAATATAAACAAAGTAAAACATAATGAAATTGTGTTGTCCCCTCAGGTCAGCTTGTTTATTCAGTCACGAAAATAAAGACAGTTTGTTTATTTAGGCTTTTTCTCTTCTGACTAAATTCTTTTCCCAAAAGCGAGGTGAAGCACCTTTAAGGCCGTTCAAAGATAATCACTGATCTACAACAGACCCCTCTCTGAGAGTAACCTCCTTACCCTGTACGGAATGAATGTCAGCTTGAACTTTGCCTCTCGCTGCGCTGCGTTCTCTCACAGCTGCTCATCAAAGCGTTTACCTGTGCTGTTAAATGACAGGGGTTGCAACCTGCAACCTCCTTAACAAACTTTTCCACTCTTAAAATCCTATTCAGCGACTCACGCTTGAGGCGCATACAGCGCGGGGGGCACTGGTGTCACGCAGGTGGTTTCAGTTTATTCTCAGTCTAGGTCGTCATGGAAAAGGATTAAATATCTAAGGGCTCATGAATTAATATTATGGACTTTTAGAGAATGAAAAGGGGGCCATTATAAAGAGACCAAAAAAAGCTTAAAATCATAAAAAGAGCTATCTCCGGGACAAAATGACAAATCTCTTATCATGAAAATGTTCTATTTTCCCACAGCTGGGTCCTCGCTGCTGCCAGTGCCACCAGAGCTCTTTGTTCTTTATTGCAGTGTACTTTAAAAACTGATCAAAACAGACCGCTGTAATTATCTGGCATTTGGCTCACGTTCGTATCCTGACAGTGGAAAGAAAAAAAAAAAGAGCTTGGAATAACATTGACATACTTGCTGCGGTTTAATCAAGTCTGGAGCTCTGAGAGCATAGCAGCGGTCTGGCCAGACGGCTGCAGCAACACACAAAGATGATATTTGAGACTGTGTGGTGAAAGCTGAGCTCCTCTGCTATATGCCCAAGATGACTTGAGAGGTGATATTTTGGCAAAATGTCCCAAGTTACTGCTCTGTGCGAAAATTACATCGGCTTGCGGAGAAAACGAGATCTGATAAGATTGTCTGACCTGCCTCTACGCTCATGAAATTTCCTGAGACG
This sequence comes from Acanthopagrus latus, assembly GCF_904848185.1. Classification (NCBI taxonomy): domain Eukaryota; kingdom Metazoa; phylum Chordata; class Actinopteri; order Spariformes; family Sparidae; genus Acanthopagrus; species Acanthopagrus latus. The sequence continues at coordinate 17,410,685 of NC_051046.1, forward strand.
TGAGCTGCGGTGGGATGGTGGAGTCAAACAGCGTCGTTGAAGAGGAGCACAAATATCTCTGTTTAGAGAAGAGGTTCAGATTGTCTGTAAGAAATGCAGGGATAAAAAAAAAAAAAAAAAAAAAAAAAAACTGGTATAAAACTGCATTCAAACATGTATCCAAAGTTAATGTGAGGCTTCGTCTGTCCGTGTGAGTCGCATCATGTGGGGATTTGAAGTTACAGTCTTCACCCAAGAAAACTTTCCTCATCTTTCCTCGCTGAGCTGCAAGGGAGGGACCAAGACGGATTTTCATACTAAAATACCAGTTATTTTGGAAGACATCAATTTGACTTGTCAGAGACAGACTCCTGAAGCCTTGTTTAGCTCAAGCTTAATTTTAGAAGCTATTTTTTCCAACAGGACTCAGAATATTTTGCTCTCTATCTCTCACATTGGTACCTATGGCAGTGAAGGCATCGCTTCACGGTCAGTATGGAGAGCAGCGATGATTACGACGCTCAGCAGCTCTTTAAAGTGAAACTCTCGCCAAAAAGCAACCTAGGCTTTATTTGCGATTGAATTTGAATCAAACCTTCAGGTAAAAGCATAATTATGATGAAAGAGGCACTAAGATTTATCATAGTTTCGGGCAAGCTAATTTTCAATGGAGTGCAGGGGCACTTTAGCACTAGCATCACTGTTTTTAAAACACTAAGAAGGCTCGACACAACATGAATCTTTGCTCGTAGTATCACAAGGGTCTCAGCACATGAACACGAGCATTGAGAACCTTGTTTGTGTATACAGAGATTACTAAAAAAGAAAGTTTTTGGACAACTCACGTTAGCAGTAGCACCTCCGGCGCGCCGCCATTATGGCAGACAAAAAGTGTTGATCCCCGAGTGCGGTAGGTAGGCAGAAGGTCCACCATTACTCTTCTCCCTGTTAGGTCGCACTCTGGGATCGCACTACGGTGACTAGTTCACAAACCTTCTTTTTAGTAAACTCTCTGTACACAAACAATATTCTCAATGCTCGTGTTCATGTGTAGAAACCCTGGTGATACTGCGAGCAAAGTTTCATGTTGTGTCGAGCCTTCTTAGTGTTTTAAAAATAACGATTTTGATGCCAGCACTAAAGTGTCCTCGGCACTCCCATTGAAAATTGGCTTGCCCAAAAACGAAACTATGGTAAATCTTGAAAGTGCCTCTTTCGTCGTAATTATGCTTTTACAGGAAAGTTTGACTTATATTCAATCACAAATAAAGCCTTGGTTGCTTTTTGGCGAGAGTTTCACTTTAATGTACACATGGGCACGTGGTTATTCTGTCAATGACCAGGTGACGCCAAGGGTTACGAGCCAAAACACAGTGATCACCAACACCAAGACTTTTAGCCTCTTTCAGCTCAGCTCAAACTCAACATCTAGACACCAAAGGCAGCTGTTTTCAGCATATAAAGATCCTCACTGTAAGTTGGTTCAAAATAATGACTTCCCTTAAACAATGGATAAAAGCCTCGTGACTGAAGACAACCACAAACCCCCCCTTGGACTTTCTGGTTCTTTATACTTTGTGATGTGCTCCCATCATTTCCGCCCCCCTGCTGCACCTTCGTAGGCAAACAACGACACTCCCAGCTGTCCTCTTGTGGATCAGCGGGGCCATGATACACCTTGATGTGAGATTGATCTGTTCCGTAAGTGTTTTTTCATGTTGTTCTCATCTTCTGCTCCACAGCAACACGAGCAAGGGGTTAACACGACACACTGTCCACCATAAAACACTGGCACGCAGCAATAAAGGAGGATACAAGAGGAGCACAGGCTGCTGTAAACAGTACAGGTTTCAAAAGATTGTTTGTTTTTTTTGAGATGTTTTATGGGGTTGAAAATATATTCAACATGTTTTTAAGGCCTTGAGGATACATACAATGTACCTTGCACTTCAACAACCCATGACTGTTTACAATAAAGACTCCACAGGACACCTTTAATCAAAGCCTGTCCATGAATTATTAAGCCAAGAAACAAAAAACAACCAAGAACTGCATCAGCGGCAGGTTCACACACGCATCTACTTGCATCAGCTGAAGTGATCGTGTGCTAAAGGGGCCGCTGGTGTTAAGGATTACATAAGACTGCCTGCGCTCTCACATACTGCATCAGCCCACTCATATCAGTGGGTGACATCCCCTCCAGGACAAATTATGCCTCCCAAGGGAGGTGAGAGTGTGTCATCGGTACAAACGGTTGGCTTAGGCTCAGAGGGAGCGTTTTTAATTGTAGCTCATGTCATGCTGAAATAATCAGGGAGGCCGTGATGTCAGAAAAAGGTTTGCCTGCAATAAAGAGTGTCGTGTTACAGGTGCCATGTGTTAGTTTACAGGTTTTCTTGTTGCTACAACTACTCACATGCTTTGGAGGAATCAGATGAGAAGTCCACTTCATCTTGTCGAGGTGCTGTTGTTCCAATGAAAAGACGTATTACCATTTCATTTGGAGGAGAATTTGTTTCTTTTCTGCATAGATCAGAGGGATCAGATGAAAAGCTATACTCCTGTGTGAATATCGGTCTCTGAATGGGAGTTAATATCAAAAGTTAATATTTCGGGTGTGTCTCTGTTATAATTTGTATTCAAGAGCAAGTTAACGTGAGAAAACTCATCAATTTCTATGCAAAACCTCCCTCTTGTTATCATGATTTGGAATGGTTTGGCATATTTTACATGCTAGTTAATTTTAGGATGATTTCTGAGGAGTCGTTTGTTGAAAAGAAAAAAAAACTCTAATTGAACTGTGCGGGCTGCACTCGAGAGTGAATAAATGTTGTAAAGTTCTTCCACACCTGAGAGGAAGTGTTTAGAAAATTGTAATTGTATTCCCATTTCAGCTGTCAGAAAGTATGGGGAATAATTTGCCAACCAGTTGACTGTGAGACAGGTGAAATTGAATGCTCAGGCTTTGAGAGTGAACTGGAGGTTTAATCTAAGCATCCAGCCAGAAAATACTAATCCTTGGGAAGAGTGTGTGCATGTTCATTACCAAAAAAATGAAAGTTAAAGCCAAGTGGAGAACAGTCAGCGACAGTGCTCACCACGATTAAAGTTGTTCTGTGAGTGCTTTCGATAACTTGTGCAGGAAAACCTTTCCATTGTCCCAGCCCTATCAATGGAGGGGAGATAGAAAACGCAAATCCAACACAGCCCACCTCTACTCCGCGCTAAAGTGTGAGCTTAATTAGCTTCGGGAGGAGGTTTGTTGAACAAAAACATAAAGAATGAGACATTGATCAAGGGAAAGGCAAGGAAGATAAAATGCATTGAGAGTTGGGCAACCTGATTTGTCTTTAATTAAAACTAAAAGGGTTATCCTTGCAGAAGGCAGCGGATCGTCTCCAGAGGCCACTTCAATTACTGAGGGAGACAAAAGGAGGGAGTTCTTCGAATCCTGGATCAGCCAGACTGACAAAGAGTCTGTGAGGCAGTGCTGATGTGGGGGTGTTTGACTTGTGGGGCTGTACACAGAGCATGTTTGTGAACTGATACTGTATATGTGAATGTATATGTGTGTGAGAATGTGTTTCGTTACTGAAACTGCTGTGCTAAAATGTTCACATGCTCGTGGACTGTAAAGGCCAAGAAACACAGTCTGAGATGGGTTGTTGTGTCATGTGATCCCTTTGCATAGTACTGCATGATAATCTCTGTGAAGCCTTCAGGGTTAGCGGGTGAGTGACCGTCTATATCTTGTGCCACCGTGTATAAGAACTAACACTTCACACTACTCAAAATAAGTGACAGTTGATTGTTTATTCTGTGACATTTCTGATTTTCTATTTTGTGCTTGGTGAATAATTTTGGTCCCCGAAAAAAATGAGACACATTCCATTTGATTTGACTTTAACTGCATATCCATGCACATGCACGTATGCACCCGTATCCCAATATCCCTAACTCATTTTGAGCAGTCGTATATCCATCATTAAAAGCTGTCACATTTATATGTAGTTAACCTTTTAGTCAATAATTATTTCATTGTTAAACAATTAAATGCCTTACAGACCATTCATTAAGCGATTGTTTATTAAGTTGGAACTGATGCTTGCAACATTATTATTATATGATAGATATAATGTTTGATAATTGCTGTGTAGGTCCTTTTAAAGCAATATCTAAATGGACATTATGACTTGCAGCTGATGTTTATCAACATTTACGATTGCAAAATAGATGATTAATTAAGCATTTCAGTGTTTACAGTTACACAAATGTCAACAAAAGTTAATTTCACTATAAATTTGCCATTAATTAATGAGGGTTATTGGTAAGTGTTGCCCAACATGTCAGTCAGCTACGACTCTCGAAGGACGTGTGTATGAAGATAGGTAAGATAGACATGTACGTGACTTCTTCACCTCAAAAATGATTGTGCCTTTATAAGGAACAACACCGTAAAAAAAAATGACTTGTGGTGAATTGTTTGTCACACAGTACATAAATCCAGTGTAGTCGCCCTTTTACGTTGACTGTCCTGTGTGAGCAAGGGGGGACTCTTTTTTGCAACAAGGCACAAAAAATCTCACTGGACTAGAGACAAAAACAGATGTGTTTCATTACTGCCATCTCCCATAGACGAGACAGTGTCAGGTTTTCTGATTGCCACAACTATCTACAGTACTGGCTGCTCCATGATGCTTAACCCAAGTTTTCCTTAAAACAATCTCTACAAAATATATGCTGAACAAGCCAGTATAATGGTATCATGGCCGTATCTATGGGATTCATGTACACGGGACTAACTGCCCACTTTTGTTTGTGACAGGTGAGTTGTACCCTGTCTGTGTGCACAAATAATAATGTTAAAATGTCCTTACTATTTCACAAGCTGATTTCTAATAACATACAGTATAACTCAAATCATAACTCCATCATTCACCAAAATGTATCCTCAGGATTACATTTCGAGACCATTTCAGGAATTGAAGACATGGAAAACATATTTTCCCAAACATTATTTTATTGTCTGAAACTAATCCACACACTGGATGCAAAACATGGATTCTGACGCGACAGCCCTGGATTCCGTACGCCCGCCATCCACTCCGACCACCTCCCTGTGCCTCCAGTGTGGATCATAAATATAGTGTTTAATTCAATGAAAGACACATGGTGCAGGCACGAAAGATGGTTGTGCTGAGAGTCGTGAAAACATTTTAAAGCTCATGTATGTGTGTGTTGTACACGAATCCTGTAGATTATATTTGTGGCAATTCGAAGAAATGCCTTTACTAAATTGATCCAAGCGTGTAGGAAGCATACTGTGGATTGTTGCCTTGTTAAATGCTGACCTTGATGGTTAACATGACTGACAGATACCACAGTAACAACGTGTCAGTTGACTGCAGCTTTTGAAAACACGTCTATAGAGACAAAAAAGATAGACAGCAACACCTCATCGGGGGGAAGTCTGAGCAACTTAGGTAAGTAGGTTGAACTTGGATGAATGAGTAAGTGCAGGGGCAGGAGGGAGAGGCAGGAGACGGGATATGATTTTCCAATCTTGGAGTGTGTGTATGCATGCTGGAGGGGGGTGGGAGTTGAAAGAGGGCGTCCCTCTCATGGTCCCTCCCCAGCCCTGCCCCTTCATAGAGAAGTATCCTGTAGCAGGTCCCAAAACTGGAAACTCATTCAGTCCCTTCTGAATGGAGTGTCATTAACGTGAGAGTGGAGGACTTAACTTTCAGCACGCAAATATGAGAGCCCTACATTCGGTCCTGGTCGGTGCCTTCCTGACCCTGCTGCCGTGCCTCCCCAGCCCCGCTCATGGAGGTAAGTGCCACTGCAAATCACTCTGTAAGTGTCCTGTTCCCTCCTTCAGCTGCCCTCTGTCAGAGATGCACGGGAGGAGATCAGATCACTGTCCCTGTCTGAGGCTTCCCCAACGCATAAATCAAAGCATGACACGCTGATGAAAACTATACTTCATAAGTGTACTCTAAACTTTTGACTTTTACCTGCACATGCATGTTTGTTTCTAAGTAAACTCCAGAACGGGTTTTCTGTTTTCAATTTTTGACTCATTTTGCTTTTTTTTCTTGTCCAACGGTAAAAACTCACTTTTCTGGGATGAAACGCAATACACAAGGGGAAAGATGTGGCAAGGGTTCTGACCCCGGTCCAAGGACTGAGACGATTTCTGTCAATTTCTCATAATTTTTTCCTTCGCCTTTCAGTCTGTGCCCCGCTGACTGTGTGAGTGCATTTATCTTGAGAATGTTTGCATTGAAGGCATGTTGCCAGCAGGCAGGAGGTAGTGAAGTTGAATCCCTCTGTGGTTAGGAGGTGAGCCGAGGTCCCTCTGCCGGCAGCAATGAATGGCTCTTTCAGAGAAAAGTGCACGGTGGCAGGCAGAGCTGCTCCTTATCCACCCAGAGAGGAGAGATGAAAGTGAGCGAGGGGCTAGTAAGGGAGTGAGAGGAGCTGCGTGTGTGTGTGTGTTCACGTTGGGGAGGGGGATGCTGGGAGGCCCATACAATGGCCCCACAGTGCATAAGTAAAGTCAGCTACAGATGTACCCTTCTCAGTGTGATATGATGCAGGCGCTCTTCTCCTGAGAGGGAGCAGGTTGGGGGACGTACAGTGTTTGGCTGAGGCGAATCCGGTATGCGGATGGGAGGCTTAAACAGCGTCGTCCAACAGCTCAACAAACTCACCTCCGCGCAAAATTGTACATATGGTGAGTTGGCAGGATCAGCCTTGGACTTAGAACAGCTGTTGAGCCCATTGTCTTCTGCCGGCTGTCAGATCTTCCAGCTCTCACAGCAAATTCCACTTCCAATTAAGTACGGGCAAACCTCTCCATGAGCACTGGCAGATAAAGTGAAAAAGTGGCTCTTGATCTCTGAATGGAGGAGTATCACTTTGTTTCGGTGGCACTGAATCAAAGCTCAGCTGGAGAGTTGGAGTCAGTCCTTCTGCACTGTGATCTGTTCACCACAAGCATTAAAAGAGTCATTCGCCCTTCTGTGTGCTCATTTATAGATAAACCCCACCGACCGGCGTGACGGCGACGCCTCCGCTGAAGAATTAGCTGTACACTGAACAAGTGGCGACTGCTGATGGAGTGTAGTCACAGTCACAGAAACCTTGAGCATAACAGTGTGCATAGCCTAATGCAGACATACATACTACTTACAGTAGTTAGATCACCCCAGAATAAAAGTTGGCAAAGTACATATCTGCGAACCACGGGTGCGCTGAAACTTTACATATATTGACATTCAATTATCTGTTTTATGTTGTGACAAAGTTCTGCTAATAGTCTGATTAGGATTAGGCCCAAAATGCTTTCAGGTCAGGGTTAGGAAATTATCATTTATATTGTCATATTGTGTCTTGGATAGGGACAAAGTTACTTGACATGGGACTTGACTTGTCTTATCTAAGGACTTGACTTAATTCAACACAACTTGCCAAAGACTTTGAACTTGCTTTAGACTTGAGAACTGTCAATGTGGTGTATGACATGTACACATCACTAAACATGAAGACCCTGGATTAGTGTAAAGAAAGAAAAGTCTGTAAGGGAGGGGTTCAGGGACATAATGTTGCTTTGAGTGTGAAACCAGTAGTCCATGATGAGTTCCTCCGACTTAATAAAGTAGTGAAGTGATGTCACGTACGTAGTAATCTAGTGAGTTTAACCCAAAACACAATGCTTTCCTGAACCTAACCAAACAGCGACTGTACAACAAATGTGAGGTAAATGTGTCACTGTTAAACTGCAATGGCCATGAGGATGCGTTCTCATGCAACATGTCCATGGTTTGCAGAAACGTGCAAAACCAGTATAGCAGAAGTAAAGCTGTCCATCTAATCTAATCATCAGCTGGCTGAATCTTCGCTGCCTCAGTGTGAACAGTGCTCACCCACTGACCCTGGAGAACCGAATGCTAATGCTGACCAGATGTACGGAGTCACTGATTAGATTGTGGCCCCCCCTTTGCTCCACAAAATGCTTGCCACAAGCTGTCGGGGGGGGGGGGGACCCTTCTACCAACCACTAAGATGGCTTACGGAAGGTTTCATTTCTTCTGCCTCAGCATTCTTCATGTCATTGGCGACTTTCCATACGGAGGCCCCATGCGGTCACCGAGCGTGGAAGTGTTCTACCTGCATCCATTATGGCTGTATCTGCGTACCTTCAGGAATATCTTGCTTAGTAGCAGAAGTGAATTTGCAGCACCAAGAGCCGTTTCCGTGAGTTTTCCCCCGTGCTGCACTTTTCCATAGTATTACACCATCGCGTTTATTCCGCCCCCATGTCAGCCTCAGGAACAATTATGACACAGTGCGAGCATGAGCAGGAGCTCGCCAAATCAATTCCATAATCTCCTCTTCACATAGAATATATGAAGGAAATGTGAGCGCACTAAGATGTAAGATGAAGTCTTTCACGGTCAGTACGTTTTAGCATTCACGCTCGAGGACCTGCCGGTTTAGCCTCCTGGTGATGTCATGGCCCTCGATTCAACGCTGCACCTGTGATTGATAACACTGTCTCTCACCTACCCGAGCTTGATAAATACCTGCCAACCCTGTCAGACCCTGTGTATCAGTGACTATCATTTCACCATCGGATTTAAAAGAGTCACATCTCCTTTGACATTGAAAGCAGACGACCAGCAGGGTTCTGTACTCGGCAGCCATGTGACAGCACTTTTTCCTTTTTCCTCGAATCAAAGGAAGCTTGATACTTTATCGTGGCTCTATCTGAAATTGGACATGACATGTTCCTGTTCCAAGTCTTTTGAAACAGCCTGCAGCTCTGTCTCTCTGCAGTGGCCTGGACTGCTGCTCTTTAACCACTGCTTTACCAAAGTTTGGAAAAATTGCCAGGGTAGTTATTACCAAACCGTAACTTGCTCTCCAGTGCTCACATGTTGTTTGGTCGGCCTGGTAATAGAGAGCTTGTTTTTGTGCTGTTTTTTTGTTTGTTTGTTTGTTTGTTTTTCTGTTGATAGCAACATTAAGTCTGGTGTGGTGATGTGAGTCTGTTTGAAAGTTTTGTGCGCTCCTGAGGAAGCCACGTCCGCTGTCACTCCCCTCTGTGTGAAAAGCTAATGACTTCTTTCTTGCCCCATTACCAACCTTTTTTCCCCACAAAGGCTTCCGTGTGTTGTCTTTTGTTTTGTCTTGTTTAGTTTTGGGAGAACTCATTTATAAAAATATTGGCGTTTTCTAAAAAATACAAATATGACCTGACAGATGAAGACACAGACAGGGAGGAAAATAATACTCCTGTCCAACTCTGTTGGCAGAACGGATGACGGTCTGTGTAAAAACACTACCAATATGTGCGATGGGAAAAAGCCTAGATCACATTGTAAGATCATCTATTGAATTATCACTTGTCTAATTGTGGATGCTTGTCTTGAATTGCTTTAATAACATACATAAAGGACAACAACATCTACCACAAACACTGTCTAATGGTCTGTGCACATTTTTCGAGTGTTTCAGCGACGCGTTGCTCCTGAATCTGTTTGCATTTTCAATTGCGAAGCTTAACAAGGGGATTTGCATCCCAAGACTGCGTATGAGCCTGCTATCTCCCCCAGAGTATAATGTCTCCATGGTAACAAGGAGAAATAAACACAAAATTTGCCGGGGCTTTGTGAAGTGTCTGTATACAAGGCCTCCATGTGTTCCTTGAGGGTTGGCAGGGAGAACGGTGTGACTACAAGTGTCTGTGCAGAAGATTAATAAGTCCAATATTTGCATTGGGAAATTGATGAGATTAGCGTTGTGCTGGTCCCACAGACAGGCGCACTTTGTGACCCTTCCCTCAACTCTTCAAACTTGAAACACAAGGCAGTGTTGGGACAGAATAGAAATGGGGCGTTTGGAGTAAATCCAAACAGAAAATCAGAGTGTTTAGAAATGCAGAGAAGAATGCACAGATCCTTCTGCTCCACATGTAACAAGAGGACTCGGGGTCCCAAAATGTGGTCACTTAAACCTTATGAGAAATGTCAGAGCCATGAGATTTACGGGCGCTGTAAACAAAATATAAGCTGTAGTCTGTAACAAAATACGTCACTACAAATTCCATGGTTGAAAAGAGGTGCAAGAGGAAGAATTTTGAGGAGAGTCAGAATAGTTTCATAGAAGTGCACGAAATGCACTCACAAATGTCTTTAACATGTGTCTTTTTTTTTTAAGAACACATTCTGGAGGTTTTGTCGGCTGTAAAACAAGTGCACTTCTTTAAAAAACATTCCTGTACTTTATGAGACCCTCATAACATCTCTGAGCATGGGACACAATCAATATTGATAACGTTTCTAATATGATATAACCTCCCCTACTTCTGCCTGCCTGATGTTTTATCCGGCACTTCAGAGAGAAAGTTTCAGTGAGTCATGGTTTATTAACTATTTTTCGGGGATTCTGGCCCGAGGCAAACATCATTGCAAGAATCCAAAGTTAGCTCTGTGGGCAACCTGCCTCGACCCACTACTTTTCTCTCTATAACTTCATCTTGTTACTACAGGTAGAATTTTATATCTGACCTGCAGCAACAGGGTGGGCGGCATGTCTGCCCGGTGATTACAGTGTCGGCCCCATAATGGAAATGTTAGAGGCTCGACTTCTGTACCAGAAAAACCTCCTGTCCCTGCGCGAGACGCTGTGCCAATGCTGCTCACAGTGAGGTGCTGTGGTCAGATAAGCCTGCAGGCTAAAAGACAGAAAAATAATGCCTGAGAATAGGCAGGACTGACGATTGATTCATTATTTATTTCACTGCACTTTTAAAGCCATTCAAAGCATAATTCTAATTCTAATTTTGTTACAAGGAGATCCCCTTCATCAAAAAGTCCAACAAGGCCAGAAAAGTTAGTTCCCTAACTACCAGACAGGGAGTAAACAAGCCAACATTTGTAGACAGATTATCTAAGGGGATGTTTACACGAGGACGGTTTTTGCATAAAACGTTAAACCTCTGTTGCGTTTTGGCCCTGCATTCACATGACAACGGCCTAAAAACCGTCAGGAGGACGACATGAGCAGCAGTGGACTTTTCAGCTTTTTTTTCTGCTGCTGACTCCACTGAGGTTACAAGTGCTCCTCCAGCGAAGTGTGGATTTGCTGCACCATCACTGCGATGTGATGGTTCACCACTCTGAGAGAAGGCGTGTCTGTGCAGGCGCATGGTGTTATCCTGTGGTGTTTAACTGCTAAGTTACACCAGCACCTACTGGCCTGGCCCACAGTCTCAAATAGTTTTTTTGGCTGCACCGTGTGCTCGTGGGCCTTTTTCTCAACATTGTCATTTTTAGCAAAACTGTTGCCATGTAAACTTGGCCGAAATCACTTTGTGCGGAGATGAGGCCAGTATGGTAGATCAGTATACGGATCTTGAAACTGTGGTGGATGTTTACAAACCATGGTCTGGCTGATAATTTTACTCTTCAAATTTGGTTTCTCTACCAAAGAAGCTGGCTAACCTTGGGGCGAGGCTAGACTGCCGACTGGAAAACTGCCCTCGGGCCTCAGACTCTTTGGAATTCCAAAGACGTCAGGTTCACTGTGTGATTATTATTCTGTGGTAATTTGGTGATTTGGGAACACTGCATCTACCTTGCCTTGTAGATGGGGTCAAGTCATCAGTACAAGTTATACTGCACTATCACATTCTTAACAAATGTTTTGCTGAATGAACTCACCAAACGAATTGCTAATACAAACTCCCACATGCATAGTGAAAGGGAGATCTGGAGGCCTGTGCCGGCGGGTTTCTTTAAAGTCAGTCTGATCGAAGCGTTTAACTTGGTGAGAACAACTCTATAATTACTGACAGGAATGATGGCCGTGACACTAATATGAGGCTCAAGTTGTAATAAATCAGAATAATCATTTACAGCGGGAGAAATGTTAGATGAAGCGATCAAGTTGTCCCTCACAGCTCCACAGATGTGCCAGATGCACAGCCCCTCCACACTAAAATGCTCCTTTTCCCTCTGCATCACCATCATTGTTGGCACACTTGAAGCAGAGGGCTCAGTGACTTCAAAAGCACATATAACAGCTCAGTTTATTCTCATTGTGATGCAAGAACACTGGAAAAAAATAAGACTTGTCCCTCGCCTTGAGGACTCTATACTCCCCTGGCAGATGATCTTTCCCACATTGCTCTCTTTGAGGTTGCTGGCTGTCAACGGCAGGCTGCTCGGATTATATTTTAGGGCCGTGATCTGCTTAGAGCGGGCAGACGGCCCACACACAGACCTTATTTAGCCCTGGGTGTGTACACAAAAGAGTTTCTGTACATAAACACAGGCCCAGATTCTGTCCCTAGGTGGAAGGTCAAAAGCCGGCTCATGGTGAGCCCCTGTGTTGTTTTAACCCTTTCCGTGTCAATCAGATAAGTCGGCGGGGAGGGGGTTTCTCAGCGCATAAGTGACGGATGGTCTACACCCAGATTTCAGGTCTGGAAACGGCAATGTGGGAGTTGAAATTGTTGTTGAACTGTGATTAGCTTGTCGCCATGCAATTTAGGCAAATCTAAGGAGAGGGAGAAAGTCCTACTCGGCAGCAGAAACTTTGGGTCAGAGCTGCCTGGGTGAGGGAGGAAAATCCAGATTTACTCCAAAGGACTGCACCACATAACACATTTTACACTTTCATACATGTTTTTGTGTCTTGCTGATTATTGATGATTGATTATTACTGATTGATTTTACAGACATGTAACAATAATACATTATGCTTATTATGCCTATTATACTCAAGATCCTTGATTATCTTTGCACTCACTTGCCAGTTACAATAACAATGAGTCTAAGATTCAACAGTAATGCTAGAAGCTCTATCAGGATGTGCTTATATTAAGTGCTTTTGAGATGTACAACATGAAATATGTTATTCTTCATTTTTTATTTCCAGAATGTCCCAACTTTTGTTATGTTGTTATGTATATGTTTAACAGGAATAACATTTACCATGATCACCATATTAGTTTGAAGCATTAGCATACTAACATTTGCCAATGAGCACGGAACACAAGGTTTAGCTGAGGCTGATGGGATTACCATTCATTCTGCAGGCATATGCTCATAAATCTTGGCATAAATAATGGACAGATGAACTTGATTACCTTGAATTTTGGTGTTCGATGTAAAGACAGGAGATTAACAAAGTCAACAGTATTCATCCTCTGGCCAGTCTATCCCACGGTTGTTAACTTTTTTCAGTCAGAACTGAAGTGGTGGACAATGAAGTGTTTTCAGTCACAGACAAATCCAGCAGTGGACACAGCAAAAATGTTTCAGTAACTCTATGTCCTCACCCAAACTGGAAATCTGGAACATTAGATCAGATTTTATGATATTTTTGTTGATATGGAGTCGTAGTGGCAGACAGGATACAGGATATGGATAATAATAATGTCAGAGTCGATTACTGGACATAATAAAGAGTCAAAACTATAAAATACAAGAGAGTCATAAATAAAACAAACCAACAGCACTGCAAAAAATGAACGAGTGAAATACAACCTACCCTGACATCCTAAATTGTCAATAATGCACGCGAGGTTACCTGCAAGTCCACAAAGGGGCCAAGTCCTGAAATGGAACATTTCAAATCAAAATGTGTGTTATGACCCTGAGACAGACAGGCTTATATCCCCCCTCCCCCACTGCAGCAGCTGAACTCTGCATGTTTATTTTTGATAAGAGCTGTTGGGGAGTTTAGTGCCCAAAATGAAAACTCCAGAGAAAATCCTCATCATCACAGAACTGCCAAGTTTTCAATAAGCAGGAATTATGCATGACCAGATGTCTCCTCTACGGCCTCTATGGGTTTTTTTTTTTTTTAATTATTTTTTATTTTTTTTGGAGAATAGTTTTATCATGTTAGGTTGAATAAAGAGAAATCACCTCTACCCTGGCTGCCATTGTTTCTCTTATCTACTGAAAATAAATTAAAGGGAAAAACAGAAATGCAAAGTGTCTTTTTACCCCCAAAAGGCTTTATGGAATTACTTATGACGGTTTACCTCCCAAGATCCACTCTCATCAGCTTTTCTTCCTGTTCATGGTGAATGTTATCATCTGGTAATATCATCAGATGCTGTTATCTGGCGACATCAGATGACATAAATTACTGTCCTTAGATTTAAGGACAGTGCACACTTTGTTGAGCACTCTGCATCGCGTGTAACTCACATGCTCCGATCGGTGGAATCGGTCCAATGTGGGTAACAAAAGGCAGCAAAGGGACTGGAAAAGGAGCGTGAATCATGGGAAGAGTTTTCGATCTTTGGGCTGATTCATCCGTCAGTAAAAGCCTGAGGTTTCCACTCCAACATCTGGAGTCGGCTTGGTCAGTTAGGCACCCAAAGCTGGAGGCTTTAATCAAATTGTCCCTCCGCTTCTCTTACCTAATATAGACAAAACAACTGCGGTGAAAGAATGCAAGTGTGCTGCAATTAGCCAAGTTTTGAAGGCTCGCTTGGACCCGAAAGTTGTTCTTCAAACAGGGACCAGTTTGTTATCAGATGTGTTTTATGTTTGCTCTCTCCTGCTCCTGGGAACCTGGATCTTTTTAGTCATATGTACAGTCAGACACACACAGTAGTAATGACTCGAACGCATCAAATTAAAAGAGACATGGTAAAACATTCATGTGTTGTATATTGCATTTCATATTCAATGAGTTTCATTCTACATACTGTAGCTCTGTCCCTTAGCGACACGAGTCTGCTATTTTTACGTGTCCAGCAGGGACAGTAGCTCGCACATGAATATGACTCACTCTCTTAAATATAGAGAAATCCACTGTGAGTGCAGGGACTCCCTCCAGCCCAGCGGGTGTATGACTCACAAGCACGAGGCCACAGTGCTTAATCATGAGACATCAGACTCCAAACGAATTGTTTTTTGTGGCTCTAATTAGTTCTCGACTCGAGATGTTATTAGCCCTTTGCTCCGAGACTCGGAGCTCAACCTTTAGCCGCGGGATGCTATGGCATGTTACAAAATAATTGTAATAATTTGGTCCCAAAGTGTTGTGATGACAGTTCAAGGGTCTTCAACTTTTTATCAGCCAAGGACCCCATTATAGAAAATGGTGTTGCATATTAAACTGAGCCCACAATAATGAGTACCCCTGCCTATTGGGTCATTTATAAAGGTGTTATAGTGCTTACAGTAAGTTACTGAGATGATTATCATTGACTGATTAAATATGCATGTTTTGATTTTAAAGATGTTTTCGACAATTGTCTAAAAGTGATGCCTCAGCCTCGACGGCTTCATAGATTTCTTTGACAGCACGGGGAGCAGATGACACATGCCGGCAATTCAACGGGCCTCAGTCTCCCTGAAGTTAAATCCAAATTTGCAGCTGGCTCTCACTTCCAATCCCCAAATATTGCTGTATGCTTCTAAGTTTAAAGCTGTGGGCAAATGTCTAGCATCCCTTCCTGGACCGCCCCCCCAACCCTTAGTCTAGTAGAATGAAGAGCATGAAAGAGTCAGAGGGTGGCTGGGGTGGTCAGAGGGTGGCTGGGGTGGTCGGGTGGGTCAGGAGTCACATTATATACGTTATGTTACATTATATTGCATTGTGTTCGTTTCATCGTCTTTGTAACTTACATTAGTAAATTTGACCCAGAATATCTTTTCCAAACATTGACCATTTAGTTGTTTTTTGTTTGCCTTTTTGCCTAAATTTAACAACATGGTGACTGCTTGTCAACGTTAATAGCATTCCAAAACATGCCATAATAAGTGAACTGTTTGGAATATTCTTGGGTTTTCTGTCTTTGCACTTAACCCATGATGTAGCTGCAAAGTCAGCAGCATTTGCAGCATTAGCTGCATCTATTTGTCTATCTCTGCCAATACTATGCTGGGTGCATGTTACTGTGTATTCTCAGAAAACTGAAACGACATGGATCCTCTGATGAGGATCCAGGCTCTGTTTTTTGCAGATTCTGGCAATTCTGTCAAGAATGTGACTCAATTGTCTTCATTTTCCGTGGGGAAGATTCCGACCTACATAAAATAAACAAGAACATCTTCATCCAAATAGCTATTCTCCTGCTCTATCAATCCCACAACATGGCGGTGGGAGGCTACAGTTAGGAGGGCCACTTTTCACAGCGTGCTGACATGAAGGCAGATCAGCGCCAGCTCCCGTCCTGTTGAAAATCTTCATCAGCACCACCGAGGGACCATGAAGTGTTCTGAGTAATTTGACGCCAGACGGCCTCATTACAGGCTGGGTTCAGACTGAATCAAGGGGGCCGGGGATAGCACTAGGCCTGGGATCGGGTAGATGACAGTCTGGAATGGCTTGCACCAGATAAATATAGCTAGACGGGTGAACTAACAAAAGAGCTTGTTGCTTCACATGAGGTTGACGAAAGCTCGGAGGGGGAGGAAGGGGGATCCAGGGTGGGGATTTTCTGTGAGCGTGTGAGGGCGTGTATTCTGTACGTGCTGCGGTTCACACAGATCCCAGTGTTAGGAGGCCAGAGCGGAGAATGCCGTCATCCCGCCGGTTATGGAGGCTTAAAATAACCAGAGGAAGCGATGTGTCCCATGAAGTTTGGTCCGACTGACCATACAGCCGCCTGCAGCAGCATGAGGCACGTAACAGCTGCACAGTGAAGTCGAAGCACACGTCACTGGTTTGCAAAGCCAGACAGCCCAACATCTTGTGCAATCATGTGTTGGATCTTTCACTCAGTTGTGGCAGAACAGATGCTGAAAAAGATCAGCAAGTCTTCATAGTGAAGTGAGAACAAACTCTTGTAGGCGTCCGTTATATGAAAATTGCGTTTGCTTCATTAATTTACTTGGGTTATCACATATAAAATGAAGCCAATCTAAATCTGTTGTATGTGTTAGAATTAAGTGTTGATCATCATTACGTTTTAGGATTTGCCTTCAAACAGCTGAATTTGTTACGCAGGTGAAAATTTGAAGACAGTGTCTGGTGAAACAGCGTAACCAGGGAAATTGAGTGAGGCACTTGCTCATGAGACATATTTGAAGAAATACCTTTATTTGCTTTCCTGCCGAGAGTTAGATTAGCAGACCGGTGCGATAAAGAGGGAGAAACAGTCTGGCTCCACCCGAAGGTGTCATAATTTGCCTCCCCACACTTCCAAAGCTCATATTTCATTTGTTGAATCGATTAAGCAAAATCCGGTCTTTGTGTTGAGCTTTCCGTTAAGCGGCTGCTGGCTGTATAGCTTTATATTTATTGTCCAGTGTCATCTTCTCATCAGACGCTTGGCAAGGAAACCCTTCCACAATGTAGAACTACGTAAGAAAGGAGGAGAATGCTGCACATGCATCATTCTGATGAAGTGTATTTCCTTAATACTCCTCAGACAGAAGCCAGTCATCATCTCTCTGACGTAGATTGTGCATCGGGCAGAATATGCAAGTATTTTGTAGTCTCACTTTGTTGGTATAAAAGTTAGTGTACACGTTTTCCTACTTTTGCTGGTTCTTAGAAGGTGAACATTGTGATGTTTTGGCATTACTACTTACAATTGTTTGTGACCTACAAAAGCAAACAAGACCATCACTGAGAACTATTTTCACAAAGGGTTTGGGTTATTTAACCTGGTTGGATAAGTCATGGAAATTAAAACTAGTTTTTCTGGCAGATTGCTGAGGATGAATTATGAAGTCTCACATCCCGAGGAAAGAAGATTCTCTGTTGTCTGGTGGAAGAGTAAGGGACTAAAAGGAAGATCATTTAGTTTCACAGTCATCATATTACGGTTATTGATTTTGCACAGCCACAAATATCCATGACCTCATGGCGTGCATCCTGCAAAAGAAGAAAAATGCATGACGTTTAAATGCCTCTTTCCTTTTACTCGCTTTCAAAGCAAATGCACAAAGATTCATATCTTTAACACAGGAATAGGTCGTGCTCATCATCCCCAGGGGCTGCCCCAATCAACAAGGATGAAGCAGCTCTATCATGGACTCTTTGTCCAGTTCATGTTGACCGCACTGTAATTACCGTGACTTAAAACTCAGCTGTATAAAATGTAAGTGTAAATATCAGTCAGACATTTACTGACTGATGGAAAACATGTGCTGTAAAGCTAAACCAAAGAAATTAAGTAAAAGATCATGAAAGCAATCGGATCATCGGTGTCCCGCTTTTCTTAAATATATAACATAAAACTCACATCATGACAAATGCAGTCGCTGCTGTTTCATCATCAAATTCTTACCTGAATGTGTGAAGCTGACTAGTTTGAGTCTCCCTCTTATATTCTTCCTTGATATAAAAAAACAACAACAACAACAAAACAAGACATGCTTCTCGCTTTTCTTGCGTTTCTCCGAGCACATATTTGCATTTTCATGCGTTTCATGAAATTTGGGGAGACCGAGCCCAAAAAACGATTACATGCTCGATTGAACAAACAAAGAAAAGGAAAACATGTTCCTTAAAGCAACTTTATCTTGTGGAAGAGAACAAAGATTGAGAGAAATGAAAAAAAGTAAATAGAATCTTTGAGTGACTGACGGCAGCATCTGAATGCACCAAGGTCAACAAACCAATCGGCCAAACCAGAAGAAATGCAGATGACAGGAGGGATGTGTGCAAACCAAGAACAACCAGTGTTTTTGTGGCCTGATGTGCCGGATAGTGCCAGACTGGGCCGCGGGAATAGGCCCTTGGGGAATGAAAAGGCACAGGATAGGGAAGCTGACCGTGTGTGACCCCAGAGCATCCTGTCACTTTACAGCCAGAAACACATTCCTGAACGTGTCTTCAAGACAAGTCTCAATTGTACAGGTGACCACAGAGGAGATGCTCTGGATGTTTTAAACATCATTGAGTTCAGCTTATATTCGGTGACCTTAATTGCAATTCTCTCAGGTACATTTTGTTTTGATGGTCACAGGAGCGCGCGTGCGCTGAAACACCATCGAGGCTTCGAGCTTCCATTTCCTCCTTCAATGCAAAATAATGACACACATGACCCGTTAAGGTATTCCAATCTCACAGCGATGTGGTCAAATCCTTTTTTTAATAACCTCCGCAGGCTATGTAGCTAATTTACAGTGTGAAGGAGCACTCTGCTACACATAACCATTGGATGGCAATTAGCTTAAGGCCTGCCTGAGGGTGAAACATTGAACCCTCTCTTTCTGGGTGCCTGATTCTCTAATGGACTTTAATTTATTAGGAAAAAAAAAAAAAAAACACTCCCGGTGTTTATTTTCCTTTGTTCATTAAATGAGTAAATAAATCTTACAGAGGTATGGAGAGACATACTGTGTCACGCTGAAAGCCTTTTCGTCAAAGTTGACCGAGGGGAATGTCTGGCGTTGGGCCGTCCTCTCTCCTTTCAAATGGTTAAGATCACTGAGGTGATGAGCTAACACTATTAACTCACTGGTTTCCATCTGTGAAAATCCATGTACTGATGTTAAGACCATCTGCTCTTCCACATCAGCAGGTAAATCCAGCGGAAAGCTATGATCCTTTATTGCGTTGACTAATTAGCTCAAGTTCAGGCTCAAATGGGAGATGTAGGTGAGGAGGAGGAGGAGACACTTTAATCAGGTTTAAGCCATGAGTCAATTGAGACATCACGGACGGGGAAGTGAGTTTAAGGATGGTGAGTCGAGAGTTTTACACACACAAGCTTCTACTACCACCAGAAGAGATGTCAGCAGTCTAAAATAGAAAGATCTGATAGCGGAAAGTGCGGCCTGAATTTAACTCCAAATAGGAATATCTAAAAAACGAAAAAAAAGACAGTTTTACAGCCTCGCCAAACTTCCTCTAAACAGAATTCATGTTTTCCACTTTGCCACCCGACATTATCGAGCCAGATAACACACCGGTTTGTTGAGCGGTGAAGTGATAGCACAGAAATAGAGATTGATACAATCAATCAGAGACAGAGAAATACGCCGAGTTCCAGAAATTATCACCAAGATGTTTTTCCTGTTCCTGCAAAAGTAAAGATTTGCCTTCGGTCATTTGTCACGCTGTGTATTTTGGTGGGAGCCTCAACACTAACTCGCTCAGCAGCTGCTGTAGCAGAGAAATGGCGGAGTCGTCCAACAACCAAGCTACTTCGGAGCACAAATATTTTCCTGGCAGCTGACAGTGGAATAAATTCGCTGGATTCACTGTGGTGCCAAATTGTGGAGTTCGTCTCCAAACTTGAACATGGTTGTCAAAGGTAGAGACGACTGTCGTGTTATCTGAGAACTTGTATGTGTAGTTGTGTCTGCTTCCCTGACGCATTCACACGTCTAGTCAATAGCAGGGTGTGCAATTATGTTGATAACTGAAACAATGTAAACCTCTCATGCCACTACAATTAATCAGTTTCATGGCAATGATTGAAATTGTACACAATCAAGAGTAGCCCTGAATAATAGACCACTGATTATGTGTAATTATGAACGTCCTCATTAGAGGCGGCACAATCACAAACCTTAAACAAGCCTACTTCAGGGTACCACTTCTGTTTGCAGCCTAGAACAAATGTTGTTTAACACATGGCTGTAACTTTCCCTTCTCCTCTAATGTGAAACCTTCGATACCTCTCGTAATAGACTGACTTTTTGACCGAGCTCTGCTGAGCAGCCAACTCTATCTCGCCAAAAAATGCTTTACTGGTAATGATCGCCGCCAGAGGAGCCTTTTTCCAACACGACACCTCTAGTGCTCTGCTGAAAGGTGAAATCCAGTTCCGCATTCCAATAAAACATGTTCCAGCGGTCTCTGGAAATTTGAACTTGTGCATTACTGCCAGGGAATGTTCAGCCGTTACCTGACATCTGTCTTGATGTATGCAGGTTAGCATTCTCTGAGCCCCTTTGTTGGGCTGAGTGGATACAGTTTTGGGAGCTGATGCAGGGAATTAGATCAGCAGTACCATCAAGTGGAAATGAAAATGTAAAACAGCTGCACCAGGAGTGAAGGTAGCACACAACACTTAAGCTGCTGTTACAGAAACACAAAAGACAAGTGACAAAAACTAATTTAAGATCGATATGTACTCCTGGGTACACTGCAAGAGTCATTAGTCGCCAAAATTTAGAGGAAATAAAGTGAGTCTATTGGGGAATGAAATGCAAAGATCTGAAGTTCAGCTAATTCTAATAATCAAAATAATTTCTAATTCGATTATGTTCCTGTGCTAAAATCTAACTGGGCCGTCGGGTCAGCCTGTCGAAAGCGAGACATCTCTATGAATAATCGTTAGACTGCCATGAAACCTTGAATAAATATTCAGCAGTCCAAAAGAGAAGTTCTTTTTTTCTATTACAGTGAATCCCTGACCTTTTCTTTAGTGCCACATTCGGGTCAAAATTTCCACTCCGCTAGACATTAGTATCAAACAAGACTCAGAGTCAGCCATACTTTGTCAGGCTTTACCTGGGCAGTGCGCCACTTTCAGCTAAATCTGAACATCATGGGTCTCTGCCCAAAATAGACCCCAATTAACTTTTGGAGAGGATCTTGGATTTCTTTAGTGACTTTCTTTAAGATCGTGAGATTGATAGACGGCGTTGTTCAGCATTTTTGTTAATTTCTCAGGGAATAATGCATGCATAATGCATCTTGATGTGAAAAGTAGGCCTATTTCTTATGACTGTTATCTATGACTGAGTACAATTTGACACAGATCCAGATAAAAGGAAATAAATGTAAACTGAATCCAGCAGATTTCAATATGTTACATTGATATTGGATTGGGCTTGATTGAATAAAAGGAGACTGTTGACCCTTGGCTGAGGTACGTACGTGCTCTACTGAGTGCCCGTCTAGTTTGGAAAGTTTGGAAAGAAGAGAGTTTGAATAAAGTTCAATTTGAAGGGCACTATTGCATGTACAGGTCATTTCACTCCAAACTACAAAAGTCAACCTCATGGTTCCTTCAACAAAAAGTCAGGGGATCACAGAAGTTGGTCGGATTCACTCTCTGGGAACCTTGAATATTGTCAAGATGTGTGCTGATCCATTCAGTCGAGATATTTACAAGTCAAAACTGTGGCCTTCTGACCTTCATATCTTCATGGCGTTGAGTCTGAAAAACATTGCTGACGATACGAAAGCTAGCATGGACTGAGATTTTTAGTCTCATATTTTCACCTAAGAGTGTTACTGCAGCACCTACATCTTGTCAAATTTTCCATTCGAGCCCCTTTATTTTCTGATCTAATGACCCTGCGATTATCAGACGGCTTTTTTCCAGAGCTTGTGTTTTCAGTCCTTTGGGTGGGTTATGTGAAGTCTGACGATCAAATGTATGATTCATCCACGGACCATAATGGTTTTACCTTGACCAGAACAGACCTCCTCTGGCCTCTTTTAAATGCAAGTCATAAACTATTGATGGCGGTCTCCGCGTGAACTCACTGCTGACTCCTGAATCACATCGTTTCAGAGTGAGGTCATTTGGAAACAAAGTTAGTGGCCCTGAAACAGTCTGTCTGTCGAGAAATACTGGAGTTGGATAACTGCTACAGGCTGCTGCACTGGATTTATGAATGGGGCTCTAATTCTGAGCAGGTGTCGCCTGTTACAGATATAATCTAGCTCCTTCCAGTCAGAATTGTCGGGCAAGAATAAAGTATATTGTGTGGAAGACAAGGGGCTCCACAGCATTGTTGAGCGAAATACAGATAAATAATGTTAAACCACTGAACTTCAAGCGTAGAGAAGACTTATATTGGGCATATGGCATGTTTTAGTGACTCACTGTGAAGACATGAAACACGCATTGTGTGAGAAGGATGTGGTGGTGGTGCAGAGCTGGACATTTTATTGCCAAGTCCAACAGGACCTGTCCCACGCTGGCCGGCTCCACCCGGCCTCGCCCTCCTGTGTCATTTCTCTTCAGTCTCTTTCTCGCACGCCAAGAGAAGGATCAGGATGGGCACGTATGTGGAAAATATAAATGCAGAGTCTTTTTTCATACATATTAATAGCAATGGCAGCCATGATGAAATGACTTCAGATAAGAGGGACAGCTTTGGGTTGCAGTTTTTTTTTGTTTTTTTTTTTCATTCAAAGAGGCAGAGCTCTCTCTTTACACTTTACACTTCAGTTCGTCTAACTTTGACCTCATTCTGTAGTTTTGTGCCCTCAACCAATGACATGCAACTAAACTAATTGAAAATGACTTCTGCCCATGTTTGCATCGGTCACATTTAAAATTATGGTAACACTTTGTAATAACCTTTCATGCATTTATACTTAATTAAACTTTAGTTAATAGTGATTCCCAACCCAGTCTGACAGTGAACTGTGTAGTAGCTACACTGGTCCAGAGCGCAGAAAGTATTAGTTTCACAGTAATGGCTCTAAAGTGGTGATATACTTGCTTTTTATTCTGCCTATTCTTTTTCTAATCCCCCTGCTTCCTTTTCATGCAACTTTAAAGTTTTTTCTCTGGGAAACATGGTAGACATGTTTTTCATTCTCTGTGTGAAATGCTATATTCTAACAGTTTCCACATTATAAAGCGTTTAGATTTTTTGTTTTGTTTTTAGATAGGATGGTGTGTTTTATTTCCCCCCTTCGGTGACTGTGTATGATCCCTAGTTTATTAGTTATTATGAAGATTTATCCAGATTTGGCCATTAAATAGTCAACAGGCAACACTTCCTATTGTTGCCATGGTGGTTGCTTTGACTCTTTATCACAGGATCCATATTGCTTGAATCTCTGTCTTTATATCACGTTCTCTTCTTATCTTTTGTCTGATTTGTGTATGGAACTCTTTGATATTACTTTTTCCATAAAAACAAAGATTTTAGAGCTTAAATTGTAGCGTGATGATGTGTTTTGTCTTCTTCGGTTTTTCCAAAAGTCTAAAATGTCCTTGCTAATTCAAAAATATGAAACAATGTTATGGCCTTCATTTTTCAGTAGTTTAGCAACTGTCTGTGAAACAGAAAGAAACCTTGGCCATTTTTTTCATTCTAACAGACAGGGACTTGATAGCCTCCGAACAAGGATGCAGGACAATAGAAAAGAATAGGCAGCTAAAAAGAAAGGATCTCACAGTTTTAGAGCCATTATTGTGGAACTAATAATTGTGACGCTGTGGAGCACGTAACTGTTACATGTTTTGGTGTGAGACTGGGTTGGGATTTCATTGTTAACAAACAATACATGGCTTCATGAACCATTCATTAAGGAATTGCTGGTAGCAAAGATGTAACTGGTGTTTATAATACTTTGCAAAGAGTAAGCATCAAAAATAAAATTACATCTAATTCCTCGTATAGCATCAATTGTGCCCAAGCAATGTATGCATGTTTCCAGAGGGATGACAATATTCTAGTGGGTGTTTTACAGTTTCGCTTTGATATTAACAGTGTATCACAATATAACAAATGTGTGTATGAGATAACACTGTCACCTCATTTGACCATACTGGTGCAAAGCTTAATCCACAAGCATCCTGTCGAACCAAAACACTCGACATCAAATGGACTGCTGTGTCTCCACAGTGTTAACTCCGTTGGCCTAGAAAGTCACACCGGCTAAGCATGTTTACGAAAATGCATCATTCACGCATTCCATACTTCCGCACTGCAGTGTTCTGGATGCATTTATTTCCACGGGCCCTTATTCTTGGAGAATCAAGGCGCATCTGCAGAACATCTGAATGCCAGCTGGATGGTATTGGATGCCTTTGGCAGGATTATCGAGAATCAGTGCATTTTCGGAACAGCTTTCATTAGTAGTCAGAAATATACAGGCTTCGTTTGGCCCGTGGAATTCAATTCCTCAACCTCATTTATATTCCAATAAACAACTGTGAATGTATTCATAACTAAAGGCCGGGACTCATTTACGTCGGATTCACATGACTAGTGTTATGAATGTTGAAACAGGACATGTGCTGTGTTACAGACATGTCTCAAAGCCATTATAATATCCAGGACATTACACTGCCATACTGTGGCAGGTAATGGCTTAACTTGGCTACTTTTGATTCCACAAGCATGTGAAGAAGTAATATGAGACCTCTCACCGAACTGTACATTCATTCTCATATGGATATCATGTGATTTAGCAGTGTAGTATAGTTTCTTATAAGGAGCCTTTATTCACAGCAGGCATCTTTTATTCAGTATTGTTAGTTGGGAGGATAGCATGCTGCATGTTCCTGTTGTGAAGTGTCAAGGGACACGAAGGCTTAAGTAGCATGTCTATAATATAATTTTCTTTGCATGAAATGGATGTTCTGCAGTCGCGTGGCAACAGCCTAGAGCATTAATGTCCATTAGCAATCATCCGTCACTGCAGCTGAAGGAGAGGTGCTCGGTGCACACGAAGTTCTTCCCCGTGGACACACAGTACAACGCGTCTCCACTGAGTTTCCTGTCAAAATAAATCCACACTTGTAGTTTTTAATGTGCCTGAGTTTAACTGCAACTTCTCATTGAACATGACTGTCGCGGTTAGTGCTGCCACATCACAAAACTGAAGCAGTTAAAAATAAAACACATTATTAAGGCCTTATGAATATGCTGTCGCACAGAAAGTGACGCGATTGGAAACAAGACCAACGCCCTGACACCAGGCCAGGGCCTTCTGGTGAAACAGCAGATCAGAAGCTTCCAGAAGGAGCTCTTTTCCCCCAAAATACATCTTTCCCTGCTCACCAGAAAATCCCCTCCTCCCACTTGGTACATTGCGTACTTTTCTCTTTGAGTCTTTCTTTCCATTTGTCCTTTCCCTTTTCAGCTTCTGAGTCAAGCGTAGTCAAGTGTTGGAGCAGACTTTTGAGGACACAAAGGCTCCCTTTTACAGTAGCCTCCTGAAAAATAACTTTTTGTGCCATTTGTTTGGTTTGCTTTTTTTGGGGAGGCAGTTTCCTCCGCGGCCTGGATTGGATGGCCCCTCCCTTTTGCAACGGAGTCGCCCTGCAACTTATAAATGTTTAAAAAAAGAGCCTCCTTCTCCTCAATCCAAAACCACCTCAAAGCTTGGCAGAGCTAAAGGACAAATGCAGTAAAACGTAGCAAACACATTCCATGTCATCAGCGGCGCAAAACAGTGCCTCTTGTGCCTGCGAGGTTTTCGTATGTGCATGTGGTGCACTTTAATTTTCCAAAGTTCTGTCGGCTCACTACAAGTCTCAAAGTTTAATGTTTGCTCATCACACACCAAGTGTTTGCTTTTCATGCCGCAGAACTGTAAATGTCGATCCGCTCTCCATATGGTACGCACGCATCGGTGATGAGCACTTCAGAGATAAGGAATTCTTCAGTGCTCAGCAGCCCCTGCATTCATGTCATTAGGCACCTTCACAACGGGGCGCCACCAGCGTCAACTGCAGCTTGTGTGTCTTGCTCATAGGCAGCTCATTTATAGTGGGAGGATACGACATTACTTCAACCCCCAGCTCAGTTGGGGATTCAAACTGGCACCCCTGCAGTCATAAAACCCTCCTCTTTAACCTTCATGCCACCAGCGCACGCTTATGCATTCGTTGATCAGGAGGTGCTTTATCTGCATGGAGGGCTGTGTGTTTGTGACTGTTTTGCCTGAGTGGATTGAATTGAGCGTGTCTGTGGCTCATTGAGATGATTCTGTGAGAGTAGGAAATGGGGATCCTCTTGTGTTTATGTGTGTGTGTGTGTGTGTGTGTGTGTGTGTGAGAGAGAGAGAGAGAGAGAGAGAGAGTTGTCGTGTGTGGCCATGCGACGCATGGAAACAGATGGATGAGTCATACATTTGAAGCTTTTCACTTATGTTGCTGCCAGTAAGTTCAGTTCCGTCGTTTTATTTTTATCCACATTCATATCCTTTTGTTGTTCTATGAAAAAACTTTTTTAACAACAACAATTGCCAAAAAGATGGTTTAGAATTAAATTAAAACTATTTCTTGGAATAATGACACGCTTGGTGAAAGCATTTTTTTTTCTCTGTTTTTTTAACCAAGTTTAGCTAATCTACACCAGAAAACTCATCGTTCAATATGTCAACTATTGTTTTGTCAAGGTTCACATTAAAAGTTAAAAAAAAAAAAAAAAAAAACACTGACCGAATAAATACAGTCAATTTAGGGGCAAAATCTGTGCCGGATCCAGCACCACCACCATTTGTATGACTCAAAATAAAGGGAAGCAAAATGTAATGCAGCTTTTTAAAACACTGCTGATCAAACTGCATAAAACTGAAATAACGGGGCTCGTTTGTCTGAGAAAGGCTGCCACATACACAGCCAACTACTTGCAGCGATAGCTTGTTAACCGTTAATTACGCTGCCATCGTTGAGTACTTGCACATTGTTCAATTAACTCGAATGTAAACTATCTCTGCAGGTGTGCTGCCAATATTCAGACAAGTGTGGCTCTTTATTTTCTAGCAGAAAAGGAGAGCACAGAGCGGCTGCGAATTGCCTGCGAGATGTTTTTGTCACAAATAATTAAAAGTACTTTCAGTACGAAGCCAAGTTTTCTCTGATTGAGCCTGGTAACTTGGCTTTTGCACCTTTTCCCCTCCTACTCAACATGACCAACATATGTTTTTTCAGGATGTTCTGTGCCTGAAACAGAAGTGTGTACAAGCTGTCCGTCCAAAAATTAACAGTTTTTAATTTGTCAGAAAACTATCCATCGCATGACCACTCAAAGTCTGCTCAAAACTCATCCGTCTGAACATTCGCGACATCAAACCAGCCAAGAGAGGCTCTTAGCCTTTTTGTCTTTTTGTGCTTGTTATTAAGTCTGGGTTAACTTTGAGTGCAGGCACTCGCTGGCTTACAAATTGGTTCAAAGGGAGCGAGGCAGCCGAATCAAAGCAAAGACAGCTGCACACACCAAAAGAGATAGAAATGATATCACCCACACACACGATGGGAAAAATTGCTAATGAGTCTTTATGAATGTCTGACCCTAATAAGAGTATAATCGCATTGGGAGCTGTGAAATCATGTGTTCACCCATTAGCAAAAGGAACACACTTCTCAGTCTCTCCGATTAGTCCAAGAAGCTCCCAAAAGAGCCGTTAGTGTGCACACTCGAGAATGTATTTAAATCCAGAGGAATTTTAATTACACTCAGATAGCTTTCAACTGGGTTAGCTTGTGTTGTGTGGATGGTGAATTAATGGTTTTCTTAAGCTGTTTTCATTTCATCCGCAATCTCAGACAGGAGTAAACAAGCGCACAGCAACTTCACAGGTGATGTCAGTGAATGCTTTAAGTCAATAAAAAACATTTGAGCATATGTCATGTGTTATATTAGACAGACATAGAACTTACAGTTAATTTCATTTGACATATTAAAGTGTGTTTAAAGGTCTTATGTCACTGTATATTTCTGTTTTTCAAATCTTGTGTTTGACAGATTCATCTTTGAGAAAATGGGCGCAATGTTTTATTTTTACTCACTGGATTAAAAAACAAGAAGAATCTAATTACAATTTCTCCATTCATCAAAGGTTCGAAAAGTTGCGACGGATAAATTTAACACCGTGAAGTAACCTGGATTTTATCATTTGTATGTCTGACGCTCGAAACTCGCTGTGAGAGACTTTTTACAGAAAGCTTGTTGCCAGCTTGACAGATCATCCAGATCTGTGAAATACACAAAAAGCTAATCCTCAGATTTATGATTACCATATCCGCTGGCTTGGAATCTGATCTCCCTGTGAGGTATGAGAATGTAGTATATGCATGTCAAGACCATGTGGCGCATCACTTCTCACACGTATTGACATTCTGCGGGGTTTGCTTACTTAGCGTGTACAAGGACCAGTGAACACATCTGTGGATGGTTTGTACTGTAGGAAGCCTCCTGTTTCATTTTCCCCCCATGTTTTACAGGTGAAAGTATATAATCAGAAAAGAGGATGGAAAAGTGCAATTTTCACAAACTCTCTCTCCCTGCAAACGAGACACATGGAAGATAATGCATGATAATTCCCCTCGCATTTTGTTTTTTTTGATTTGGCTAAATTTCAAATAGTTTTTATGCGGCCAACATTCAAGTAACAACTAATGAATCGCAATGAACGTCCCGAATACAGGTGTGCAGGGGGGGATTTCTGCAGCGGGTCAAAAGAAAAGCGAGTGTAACGGTGGAAGCCTGCCTGAAGCCTTGTAAGCCCCAAAAAATCTAACCTTAAAAGGGGATTATAGCCGTTTTCCTGACTTTTGGATGTTTGGCTCCGTGATTGAGATCAAGGGTTTGTTTTTTTGTTCCTTTTTTCTACACAGATTGAAGTGCTCCTTTGTGTCTGCTGGGAGAAGGAATTTAAAGGCACTTGAGTTTATTTCAACACTCACAGTGTGATTACAGATGAGCCGAGGAAGTTAAGAAGTCACACGTCAATAGACATTGATTAAAGTGAATCACTGTGAAATCTGCATAAGCTAAATTAGGTGTTATTGTGTGCTAATATATCAATTACTTATTGAAGTAAAGCAACCAAAGTGGAACTGTTACAGAAAGGAATGCAAGAAATTGTAGCTCTGCCAAGTGACAAAGGGACATTCTAAAGTTATTATTAGTCATAAGATTCAAATTTGGCACACAGCAAATGAACCCTGTTGGAGCTTTTTTTTTCCCTTAACAAGTCTTGTTCTTGAGTCCTGGAAGACCTGTCAATTAAGTCAACACAACCCGCAAAGATACCCTCTGCACATCCGGACAGCATCTTAATGAAACAGAAATTGTCAAAATTGGCATCTTGACACGTGCTAGGAGGCATGGAATTTGCAACTGGTCCCATCAGTTCTTGTGGGAGAACATGTATTGACTGTATTTCCATAGAAGTTTGCTCATTAATGTTCTGCTTCTCAAGACACTTGGAAATTCAGCTATGGCGTTTTTTGCTTGATTGAAGTTAAATCAGGTTTCCTGAGCAGTCTGAACAATAAATAACTTTTGCTAAACTAATCATATTTGATGTGAAGTGATCACAGAGTAATTGGTAAAGAGCTCGAAACTCAGATCTTTAAGTTTGAAGCAGGCTTGGCTTCCGTTTTTAAGCTAGTCAGCATATGACAACAAGTCTGTAGCTTTTAAATCTTATAGAAATCTTACAGCAGAGAGTACAAGTCTGCTTTATACCCCCAACGGTGATCAAGTGCACACAAAATACTGTATGACGGACCTGTCAGGGTGCCATTGTCTGCCAGATGACATTATGTTGCGCACATGATCATAAAAAATTAGAAGGGAAATGGAGAAGAAGGTGAAGGACGGAGCGGCCCATTATCTGTAATAGTGCCATGATGACATACTTTCACTCATCCACAGGGAGTAGGGGCACAGAGGTAGACTTTTTAATGAATTCATTTCCATATTTTAAACAAGGTACACTATTTGTTCTTAGTATGCCTCATGCTAATATACTGTAGACCTATTTTATGATTTAATTTGCAATTAGCAAACAGAATAGGTAATGCAGTGTCACAGTATGCTGAAAGTTCGACCACCTGCTAACATACTGTCACTGTAAAAGTGAAACTCTCACCAAAATGCAACCTAGGGTATTTTTGTGAATGTATATGAGTCATAATTTGAACGAAAAAGACACTTTTAACATTGACCGTATTTTTGTTTTCGGGTCAAGCTCATTTTCAGTGTGAGTGCTTGGGGCAAATTAGCAATAGCATCAAAATCGCTATTTTCAAAACACTAAGAAGGCTCAACACAATATGAAACTTTGCTCGCAGTATCACCAGGGTCTCTACACATGAACACGAGCATTGAAAACATTTTTTGTGTACACAGAGTTTACTAAAAAGAGAGTTTTTGGACAGCTCGCATTAGCAGATGTTTCCTCCACTAGCCGTTGTAAACATATCGATCGTATCGATCTCTGAATGCGACGCAACATGGAGGACAGTTGGTGGACCGTTCCTAAAGCTTAGTTCCATATAAATGCATGGATAATTCATTGTTTTGTTGTTAGCAAACAAACAATATTGACCTTGATGTTGAAAAAGGAGCCTCATATAAGAAACAATACTAAAATCAAATAAATGTATAATATATATATCAAATATATATATATATATATATATATATATATATATATATATATATATACATACATACATACATATACACACACACACACACACACATATATACGTACTGTGAGTTTTTGACATTGTTACATTCCTATTCAATACGGCTAACAACAGTTTTCATACATCCAGATGGTCACCAGCTAGAACTGAGAAGCCTGTTTTTGTCTGTTTCTGTATCTCTGTATCTGCGTTAAAGAAGCAACAGATTTCAATAACAGACTCATACTTAACAAGTAAAAGCTTTCATGGAATCAATACGCCTACAGGACTTATCAGCTGTCAGGACAGACTTTTAAATCCTCCGGGGTTTTCTATTTGTTTCTTTTCTTCTTTCCATCACAAAGTTTACAATGGCTGTCTCTATCAGGCTCTGTTCTGTTTTCGGCGGCAGAGTTTTGTGACGGCAAGCATCGATTTTAGTCCAGGGCTTTGTTTTAGTCTTCAGTCGAGACAGTGACTCTGTCTGAACTGAGCTTTCGCCCCCAGCAGTGACTAAAAAAGACATTCCTCAATTTTGCCTCTGACTGCTTCTCAGTTACTGACCCCTGTTGATGATCTCCCTCTCAGTGATGCTGGGTTTGCAAACATAACGCTCCTCCAACTCCTGGATTCATCAACATCTGACAGCCTTGTCAATATTCACCAAGCAAAGTGGGCAGAAAGCCATCTAGCCCCTGAATGAGATGAACAAATGTGTTCATAAATCTAAATATAGCCGAGGAGCTGTCAGCATTGTATGTAAAACTATGTGTACCGATGTGGGAATTATGCACAAAATCTGTGCAAGCCATCTGTGCCCATGGCATGTCTTATACCATCAAATTACTCACCCATGTGTGGCACTTTCATCAGTACACGTAATTGTGCCATGGCGAGATTAGTCTACCTGATGATGGATGACAAAGCTCACAGAATGCAGCAGATCTGGATTAGCAGATTCATTCCAACACAGTGTTACACAAGTCTGAGGCAAATGTGCTCTGAAATATAGCCCAGGTGAATCTTAATGGATGCTTTGGTAGTTTATTGATGAAGCAGCCTTAAGACACAAAAGCATCGAGACAGTTGGGAAATGGATTGTGCAGAATGGTAAATCATGTCCACTGAAAGCAGATGTCAAGGGCTACAGATCCCAGTTAGCTTCTGCTCCACTGGCTCTTTAAACACAGCTCTGTTTGTTTTGTGTTGTTGTTGTTGTTTTTTTATTTTTTCATTTCACTGTGGTCAAACAGTATATGATGACTATATGATGATCATCATTTTAAATAAACTGTTAATCAGCCACCCCTCTCCATCCACCCCGAGGACACTAACAGATGGATTGCGATTGGGGTCTGGATGCCGATGTCTTCCTTTCCCGAACACACTGACCTTTTACTTATTAATTACTGAGAATCATTCAATTCTAGCCGAACAATTTCTTTTCTCACAGCTTCTCTGCATACGCACACACACACAGAAGTGGAGACAAGACGAGGGAAGACAGTCTGAGAAGTACTGAGTCAGAGAAAAGGAATTTAACATGCCATGCTCCGAAAATTGAAAAGGAGGCAGAGCATTTAATCAAGAACGGACACTGTTACATGATCATTCTTCCCACGGGCAATTCAGAATCAGTGTGAGTCATATCCAAGACAGTGGCCATTATTAAGATCGGCAGAGACAAAGCAGACAGCATCACCTCAGCTGATATACAGAAACAAATGTAAATGACACACTCATGAGAACTGGTTTAAAGTTTGGTTCATATATATTAAAATGAACTACTTCATGTTCATTTCTTTTTCATTTTTTTTCTTTTAAATGACCCCATTGAGTTATTGCGCTCTGTTGGTCTGTTCTTGCACAGCACTGGCTGTTGTTTGGGCACAGACTTACGGAATATGTTGTTGATAACAGGTAGTTGATTTAACTCTTCTTCTATATCTGAAAGTGAAAGATTTTTGATGGACGTCGTACCAAAATGCTGTTGGTGAGTTGGAACTTGACCTCTGCCCATATGTTTCGAGTGTGCAGGTTTGAACAGTACCTTTGACTTTGCCAGATATTTTCATAGTTTCATGTCCATCCAAGCCTTTGAAGTGCGTCTTGGAAACCTGGACCCTGGAATTATCACGTTTCAAAATCTCGTTGAACTTGCGCAAGGTGCAATATTTAAACAACTTGTGCCGATTAAACAACCCCACTGTGCATTACAACCAACACAGCAGTTGTCGTCTGCCATTTAAGACCATGTATATATGCTTCACGGCCTCTGAGCATTCCTCAGGACTACATTCAGCTGTCACAGACGATTAGCCCCTGGATCCAGTGTTCGGGCAATGTTGACAGATCTTTGACTGCGGTACAACAGTTTCCCTTTCAGGACTAACACACCTCCATAGATCAGTCCTGTAGTTGAGAAGCAGTCATCCTCCAACAAAAGCTGCGCTGAGCTGTTGTCATCCTCGAGGTGGGTGGTACACCATGGGGAGGGAGTTTGGTTTCTCCACTGTCGTCTGCAATGCATACGGTCATTTCAAACACAGCGATGAGCATTTAGTTGAATCAGCCATGCACATTTGGGGGGGGGTTACACAAAAGAAGATTATGAGCAACTTCTCTCAGATGAAATGAAGAAATAACACTGTAATCAGTCAGAGGCAATGAGGTGCATTACTCGTAATTACATCTGTTGGAGTCACAGAGAAGTTGTTGGAACAACAGCCCATTCAAACTCCCTGCTCTTGTTATCATCTAAATGCAAATTGGATGTAATAAGGACCTTGTCAGTCTATCTGCTGTTGTTCTGTGCCAATTTACAGGAACAGCAAGAAGAAAAAAGGCTTGTCTGATGCAGCTCTCTGTTTTTTTGAGTTTTTTTTTTTTTACGCACTCACTCTTTATATTTCTGAAGATTTTTTTTCTCAGCCTCCCAGAAGCATGGTTCCAAGATTCTCTACGTCTTTTTTCATCATATCTCTTTCTGTCTGAACATTTTGTCTTGCTAAATTTTTGTGAGGTTTCTTGTGCTCTCTGTCTTCGAGGCATCCCTGAGGTTCAGCAAGCTGTGATGCGCATGAACTCGTGGCACTGTGGCTTTTGGATGTGACTCATGACCCTCGTCACAAGTTACCCCTTCTATCAGGACATTCACACGTAATGACAAGAAGACTCTGTCCACCAGAAA
Source organism: Acanthopagrus latus (assembly GCF_904848185.1). Taxonomy (NCBI): domain Eukaryota; kingdom Metazoa; phylum Chordata; class Actinopteri; order Spariformes; family Sparidae; genus Acanthopagrus; species Acanthopagrus latus. The sequence goes on from NC_051046.1 coordinate 17,444,923, forward strand.
AAGACAGCATTGTTTTTTTTTTCTGTAAAATGATTATCATATCATTTTATGTCCGCATTTTCCTGATTAAATGACCTTTTGTTGGTTGATGTGGACAATTTGGCATCTGAACCAACTTTAATATCAAAGAAAGTGGTTTAGCATCAATAGTCACCACACGACCAAACTCTAACCATACAGGTGTCTGACCTACTTTTCTCTCCCATCTCTCCCATTTACAACACTGACAACACTGCATTATCTCATTAAGAGCCTATACAAGAATAAGGCCTTTCTTACTCAGCATCTGCACCTTTCTGTATCCAATAACACCTTTGGATTTTCGACAGGACCCAGCAGCAGCAAAAATAGAATTTTCCCACCCAGCACGGTACTGGCCAAGATTGATAACTCTGTCTCACATGTTAATAAACTGCTTCCAGGTGAAGAAATGGCTGGCAGCCATATTGAAGTTATTTAGACGTTGGGTAAAAGTAGCTGTGAGCAGCTGATCTAGGTGCTTTTGTGTGGTCTTTGAAGGGCAACAAAAACTGGTAAATTTATCAGCGACTGCAGAGCCTGTGTTTTGAAAACTTTGACAGATGGCCGTAAAGAATGTGTTTAATTTTTTTGCACCAGCAAGGTGAAGGTTGGTGCAGCCATCATAGATTACACGGTTGGACTTTAACTGTTGCTACATCTGTACACAGCACTGCTGCTACAGGGCGTGAGTTATGTGCAGTAAACAGAGGCCTGTGTTGGAGGACGCATGTCGCCACAACGCCCCTCCAGGCCCACTGCGGTGTGCAGAGTGGCCACTGTCAGTGAATGATTTGGCAAGGACACAGTTTGTTTCACCCCTGGGGCACTTTTGTCACCACATGTTTAAACCATTACTACAGATGTGGCATGAGTGTTCAGGCCTAACAAAACCAGTGTTTACGTTAAATGTACATTGTATATGTTGTGTGTAGGCAGGAATGACTTCACAAGGCAGATGGCACAATTGAGAAAATTGAGATGTGAAAAAGAAGCTGGCTTGTGACCAGAAGTCTGCCGGTTTGAACCGGTTCTCTGCTGGGAGTGCTCATTCCTTCCTCATCGCCACTGTTAAGGAGCTCTTGAGCAAGGAACTCGGCGCCCACTGCATTGTTAGCCTCCAGGTGTGTGTATGTAATCCTGTGGAGCAGGGCGTCCCTTGGAAAAAGGTGGTTACACTCCAGTCTGTTTAAAGAAAGGTTAAATAAACAAAGTACAAACTTTCACATTGGACCGCATCCTTACTTGTGCCACTTAGTGCCTTTTCAAATAATCATTACTGTTTAGACTGTTTTGGTTTGAGTCATACTTTATATAAGCGTTTAATAATTCACATGTCGCTGCAACAAACAAAAATAAACTGATCAGCAACTCGAAATCACATTGATTCAAAGCCAAAACAGAAATCAAATCTGCTTGTATTAAAAATGCATTTGTTTGTGGTGAATAGAAGGAAGAAGGACTCTTGAAGCACAAATCCCAAAAGGGGTCTCCTCATCTACCAGCTACCAAAATGTTCCACTGAAACCACTGCTATCCATCTTCAAGTCAGTACTTCAATAATGAAACCAAACAGTGCAAATTGTGGAAAAACTAAATGGACGTATAAGTTGGAGCTGGAAGATTGGAGAGCTGTTTAAGTCACGCTGCAGCGTTCCCGGGGTGTTCGGCAGTAGAGCCTGTTTATTTTGGGTTGAAAGTGGCGGGTAGAGGAAGAGTCAGATGGAGGGGAGGGAAAGAGAGGTGGGGGGAGTCGGAGAGCGCTCCCGACTTGTCCTGAATGAGAGTCGAGCTGTTCTAGAGAGAAAAGTGGCTGGACAGGCTGGGTGGAGCAGGGCGGGCCTCCTCAACGGTAGCCTGGTGGAAAACAGTTGTGTGAATGGCGGGAGACGGTGGGCTGACTCAGCCAGCGGGCCACGGAGGACTGACTGTTAGGTTGTGAGCGTCTAGCCCGTAATGGAGAGAGTGAGCAAGTGTGCATGCGTGTGCGCTCCTGGCCACTAATATGTGCATGGCTGAGTGTTTATGTTTGCACCATGTACTTCTGTCTTTGGGCGTGTGCGCTGGAACGGTTTAGAGTAGCGCCGGTTGATGGAAGGGTTTCAGAGCGAACATCTGGATAAGGCATTTATCTGGGACTAAATGCAGCAGACTCAAGCGAGAGAGAGGTGTCTCTAGGGTTTGGGGGGAGGGGTAAAATGGCGAGGGAGGTTGGGGTGGGGGCAGTCTGAGCTGGAGAGGGTCAGTCTGGTGGTGTGTGCCTTCAGCTGGTTCTCATTACGGAGCTAATGTGACGCTCTGATCTCAAACACACACTGACTTTGCAGAGCCAGGTTAAAGCCGGATATGGGTTTTTGGGAGGCCCCTTCACTGGAGCTTCTGTATCACAGTCTCCCCTCTTAGAGCACAGGGAGACTGTGGGCCTCATTTATAGAGAGACCTTACTATCAAATTCAGTCATGGAAAACTGTGGAGCTATGAAACCTATGGGAGTCTTCAGGTGTGGTACTTACTGTGAAATTGCCTGAAATAGTTCCGAAAACTTACAAAGGCTAAAACTTGGCATCAAATGTTTGGTTGAATTACAAAAAAGAGGGTGACACATGAGTGGTTTCTACTCCTTTTCCATCCCTTTCCCACAAAGATACTCCTTTCCTGTCCCGGTCCATGTTGTGTGTGGTCAATCCACCGTCCACAAACATCAAGCACTGGTCAAGTGACTCAGCCCAGTCACCAAGATATAATGTTAGCAAACCACATATATGTCTAAATTTGACATTCATAGCCAAAGTGGCAGATCACGTCTACATTGAATGCTTATTAGCTGACTTTCACATCAGTAGGTGGTGTTGTTACAACCAACAAGGCTGCCAAACATCCCACCACAGTTTGAGTAACACTAGTGGGTATTTTTATATTATTTATAAGTACACCTAGGGGCATTTCTATCCGTTTTAGTCACAATATATATATTATATTATTTGTCACAAGATTTCAGACGCTCTGCATTTGGAATCATGGCAACCAAATCAGTTATTTTGAGCCAAACCGTGATATTTTCACAAACCTAACCAAGTGGTTCCTAAAATAGAAATAGAAAATCCAACTTAAACAATCATAATGTGGCAACACGACAAAGAAACAATCGGTTTTTAACTTATCTGTGGTTTTGCAGAAATATGCTTACCTATTCTGGCGATAGGTATGAGAGGCTACATCCAACTGCAGTTATCTGGTACTCTGCTATCTTGGCATAGAAGCTGCTTCAATAAATGCCTCTCACAAACAGCAATGATAGTGGAGCTGCCATGTCTGGCCAGTTGGAAGGATACTGGGGTTGGGGGTTTTGGTAAACACTGACATGAGGATACAAGAAGCCATGCATCAGTGCTATAGGACAACCTGCCCTTCTTCCTGAGCCACAGCAGCCATGAAACAAAGGGTTTTGTCAAAAAACATGTTTATATTTCTCAAAGTAAAGTACCACATCAGCATTAATATATTAAAAAAAATACATAGATGAGACCCCTATGAGTAATAAATATAAACTGGACAAAGAACGGGGAGAAAAGCAAAAGAGAGTAAGTTAATTTACGAGATCTGCCTGGGAAAAATCTGTTGCCCAAGTCCAACATAAACCTCATCTCTATCAAGTGTTCCCCTGCAAAGGACCCCAGCTGAGCAAGGTTTCTCAGGGCCCGGGTCCTAAATCTCTCCCTGTGCGCTGATGTTTAAGTGGAATGATTTATGATAGTGAGCTGCTACTCGGCAAAGTGTTTTCCAGCCCACTGAAAAGCCAATGTCATGCTGATAATTAGTGGTGGAGTGAATGATGCCTGCGCTCGCACTCATAACAGCAGTCATAAGGGCACTCTGAGAGGAGGCTGAATGGAGCTATTGATATGTCAGAAATGACTGTTAACGGTGAATGAGGCAGACCTGGAAAGAACCTGGAACATGCAGACATTTCAATATGCCCCAAAAACGAGTTTGATGGTGGAAAATTATGGGACCAAACCCTACTGCTGTCAAACACTCTCTGCTCACTCAAGCGTAAAGAATTGTGACAGTCTCAATAATGCCTCAGACGCTCACAATAGTGTGTAACAGCCTCCTAGTCACATGCTGCCTATAATGGAAACTTAAACCCCACAGAAATAACTGAACGCACAAACCTCGAGAGTGCAGTGTGCTGACATTAAGTGAAGTACCAGGAATTGCAGAGGGATGTTTGAGTCACAACACAAGGAACACAAGCGAGCTCCACGAATGTGTGACTGCTGACGTCAAAGCTGGAAAATCCCAAATTCAGAACTAAAAGAATTCTCCACTCTCCTCAGTTCATATGAGGGAAGAGTTTGTTATTTTGGGAAGCACAAAATACTCTGATTGGCTTTCATGCCAAGCGTTTGGTGAGAAGGTAAGTAGCACTCTTGTTTCCATGCTCTCGGTTAAATATGGAGCTTGTGCCTGAAGGCCATTAGCTTAGCTTACTCTGCCGAGCCACTGTATATACTTGTGGTGGTATAGATATTCTGATTTAACTTTCAAACTAGAAAATTAATTTGCGTGTGTCCCAAAATTTCAAATAATTCCTTCAATAGTCCCATAGAGTGTGCACAGTAGAGACTTCAGCTGGATTCAGTCTCACCACACTTCTTGACTTTCCAAATTTCATTGGACCAAATGGCTCGAACTCAAACTGGCTTCGATGCCTGACGCTCCTTCTTGGGGCTTGTGTGAAGTTCGGTGCTAAGGCTCCACCAGTTGCCATCTGCCTTACCCCCATCTCATTCACAAATGGGCAAAGAGGTGGAGTGTGGGTGGAAGTGAGGCCCAGTTGCTGACAGCTAGCAAAAAGGCTAGCGGCTAGCTGTTACTCAAAGCATTTAACATAAATTAAACAAGTGGCTCATATAAAATGTTCACCCCATGTACAGTTGGCATAAACAGGGAGATTATCTTTGGAGACCAAAACCATTTCTCATGCCAAGCTGTGAATCTGGTTATTTCTGCTGTAAAGTTGGGCATTTTGATGTGCCTATGGGGACAGACTCGCTTTTGGAGGCAGCCTCAAGGGAGCATTCGAGTAGCTGTTTTTCAGCCCTGGAGGTTGCTGCCATTAATATTTTGCTTGGATGGCTCACCAATTGTTAGACACGTATGGATTCAATTTGGAAATCCCATTCGCAGCCAAAATGTGTCATAACAAATTAAAATGTCTAGTTGCCACTGATACTTACATTCATTATGTTCAAAATAAAATAAAAAAACTGCTGAGTGTCCTGCTTCCAATGAAATCTTGAAACTATGCGTTGGTGCAACACGAGGAAGTGATGCATTTAGCCATATCAGGGAGAAACAAACAAGCGTTGCCATGAGTAAAGGAGGAAGCCACAAACGTTTTTAGAGCCGCTTTTCAAACCTAAGGGTTGTTTTGTTGCTCAGTAGCTGGATCCCTTAAATCAGCTACAATGCACACAAAGTCCCATTAGTAGCATTTTGGAAACCGACACAATTTGCTAAACGGGAGAGGTCATAACAAGTGAACAAAATGTCCTCCAACCACACTGTGTCACAGAAAAATCAAGCCCTCGAACTGGTGGCCTAAAATAACCACCATTGAAATAATTTAGTTTAATTACCCATGCTAATGAGTCGATGTAACAACAGGACACGGAACCTCTTTACTCTGCCATTTGGTGTTGACATTGCAGATATTAGAAACTCAAGTGGCTGTACAGTACTTAACTGCTGTCTAATTTCCTGCTGCTATTACCTTGAACCCTCAGTACTGTGGAACAAAGCCAGAGCAGTCTAGCCAGTCATGCATTACATGCAGGGCTCCCGGTTTGTGCTGTCACCTTTAAGGTTCTTTTTTTTAACAAAGTACGATGGGATAATGAAAATCCTTTATTGACCTTTAATTAGATTTATAGGGATAAGGCGAGTGTAAAGTCGCAGGACACTTTCTGCTCTGCAAGATGAGAAATGGCTCACAGTAAAATTCTTATTTTAATAGTCTATACATGATTTCCTCGGCTATTTGGCGCTACTCTCTTCCTTCCTGTCCTCTCCCTTGACACACTGTTCTACTCACTTTTTTTCACATGGGGAGATTTCGCACACAGGAATTCATTACCCGTGTGTTAAAATGTCTTTCAGCTCAGCCTATAAACAGCCTTGCGCTAGCTGAGGGAAAACAGAGAAAGTCACAGCTATATGTATAAACAATGACTTGTTAGAGCGTCTCTAGCTGTGTGAATGGGCGTGGAGGGGGGTCAGTTGGTGTGAGGAGGGAATATAGGTTGAAATAGTATTGGGGGGGGTCACTCCTCTGATGTCACGGGGGGATTATTTTAACAGGACCCACCCACTGGGACCTTGGCGGTTGATGGCTTCCGTAGCTTGGCTGGGCTGACACAGGCGCGCTTTGTATTAGCCAGTCATAAACTACAGCAGAGCCCTGAGTCACCACAATGCTCCTGTTCACGGCTGTGTTTGTCTTACAGTGTCGTTAGGTGAGTGAGATCATTGGTCCAAAGTCATTTTGAGCAACGAGTCTTTTAGTTGTGCATGATGAGCCAACAAAGTGTTGATTCGTCACAAGCCTTATACGGCTGGCATATTGAGTTTGATGAAAGATGTTTACCCTGACGCTGAAACCCATCTTGAAAAAAACCTTAGAATGTCCCATTGTGGACTTCTGAAGTAGCACAGTATTTCTTTGTCTGCTGATGCTTTGAGTCACATATAGCCAAGTTAACATGAAATTGAAAGACAGCCAAAAATTTTGTGAAAATATTTTCACTGGCAGCCGCGCAAGAGAATGTACAGACCGCAGAGAAGAGTTCATGTCGGGTTTCTCTCATGTATAAAACGATCATCTCCAGTGATCTGATTGGATGGCGTGCGCTCTTTAAGCTACTCCTCCTGAAGCCTTTCACCAACTCCTGATTTCCTGTTTTCATCTCATCCCGACCTATTGATGGAGCAGGAGAATGGCAGCAGATGCAACACATCAGTTGTCTTCAACAAAAACAAGTCTACCATAAAAAAAATTTAAAAAGACCCTTTTGTGGGCTTTTTCCTATTCATTTTGCATGGAGACCCAGCCTTTCAGACCCCCTCTTCGCATTAACAGCACAACCCCAGACAACACTGAGTCTTTTCACGTCCATTCCACACTTTTCCCTCCCTTTTCTCACAGGTCCATTTTTCCTAAACTGAAATTACATTACACCCGCCATTCTCCTTTCACAGGGAAAGGTCATAATTTTTCGTCGCTGCCGCCACCTCTTGTCTGTTGTGTAAGTGCGAGTTTTACCGAGAGAGAGTCTGAAAAGTTTTAATTATTGCCCGGGAGGAGGCCACCTGCTGTGGCTCCACAAGCCTGTTTTTTTTAATGCATTGTACCTCTTCTCTCCGGCTAGCACAGTGGAGCGTCTCAGAGGGATGCAGCGGTAGATGGGGATTTGAAAGGGGACTAAAATGATGATGTGTTTGCTTTCACACTGACATAGTCTGGTCTGAGAAATGGCTCTATAAAGCCTGTAAAAGTGTGTCCCTGGTGACTTCTGAAAAGTCAGCGGGGAAGGGGGGAGGGGGGCTGGCATAAAGCAGCGCTGTCAAGGTATGTAGAGTTGTGGCTCTGCTCTCTGCTGTTTAACAATGCTGGGGTTAGCAGTATTTTCCTATACAGACTGCTGTATTCAGAGTCAGGTCTGTAAACATGTTGCACCGACGGGATCGCATCCTTTTAAGAGCTGCCAGTGTGCTTTGATCAGTGCTGGGGATATAATTAGTGGAAACGTGTTCATAGTGTGTACGCTGTACATCTCTATGCATTGCATCTGTTAACCAAACAACAATAAAAGAGGCAAGTGTGTCTCACTAAATACTTAGGATTATCAATAGCTACTATCAGCAACCTTTGATTGACACATTACCCTATGTGTCCAATACGGTTGCATGAGTCACGGCAACTTCCACAACTCACATGAGTCACGAGACCAAACGTAGTCATTTTAACCCAAAGCATCATCATTTCCTGAACCCAACCAAGTAGTTCTGGAGCCTAGCCTTAACCAAACGCTGACTGTTTGACAATGTTAATAACAGTTCGAAAGTCATGATGTGTCATCAATATGTGAAGTGTTTGTCAGCGAGCTTTATTTTTAAAAGTATAACCACACATTGTGTGTTACATATTGTTGCTAACTTGACCGCAGGGCCTTTCATGTGCTGAACTGGACATTCATTACACTCTGCTTTAAGATTTTGCATGGCAAGTATTCGTCATGTCCCAGTCATTTCTGGGTTTTCTGGGTTTTTGTGGTGTCTCTTACCCTGTTTCCAGTGTTCAGTTTCCCTCTTGTGTTGCTGTGCCCCTCCTCATTCTGCTTTCCCACCACTGCATAACCTTCGTCAACCCAGCCCTGTTCCCGGTGTTCTTCCCTGCTCTCCTGTGTCCCCTACTCATCACCCTAACCTATGTTCCTCTGCCTCTCTCTACCCACACCCCATCCTTTCGTTAGTTACATCTGTATGTAAGTCCAGTTTTAGTTCAGTCTCTGTCAAGTCATCTGTTCTTTCCCTGCTCTCCGGTTATCCTGTTCCCGTGGTTTATTTTGAATTAATGTTGACTGCCAACGTGCCGTCTCTTGCATTTGGGTCGACTTCCTTCCTCTCACAGTGTGACAGTATGGATGCAGGCAAATGTATTGACAAATGTAACCCTGACAAATGCAACCCTGGTGGCATTGCATTATCCTCAAGATGTATTTGATGTTGCAAATTATTACTACATACAGCAGACTATTTCTTGACGCACTCTGGCTCTGGTCGTCCCCACACAATACAGCACAATAAACTGGATGACTGTGCAGTGCATGATTTATAACACACAAGATACACTTGCTAGCCACTTCATTTGGTGCACCTGTACCATTTAATGCAAACTGGTCTACTTTACTTTTCTACTTTGAAAAAGCTGAGAATTTTTCAGGTTCATTGTGCATCATGGTTATTACTGGAGTCACAGTGGATGGTGATCTACTTCTGGAATGCATTATATTCTACAGCAGTTTCTTACATTCTGCCCTTCTGATGTATGTATGCTAAATATGAATGCAGTCTTTTGCAAAACCGCTGCAAACTACATAATTGATAAACAACACATAAATAAACCCGCATGAGGTAAATCAAATCTGAACATTAATGTCTGTGTCTGGCCGAGCTGTTGTTCTGGATCACATTCAATTGTGCAAGTTTAGAGATTGTTACTTTGAGTGAGGATTGATCTGTGAATATGATATGTTTGACTGATCAATTGATGTGATTATCAAAGGTATTTATTTTTTTCCAACACTGACTCCTGAATCAGAAAGGAATTTGATATGTATGTTTAACAGAGAAAAAATAGCAAATTGAGAAGCTGAAACAAGCAACTGTTTGGCACTTTTCCTTAATAAATGACATTTAACCATTTATCACAATTGCTGAGCAGTTTCTGCTAATAAACATATTGAGTCTGCTGATGCACAACTCCTCCTGCCTATTATAGTCCCCACTCTGATAGTCCATTGGGTTGCTATCAGCAGACATCACCAGGAAACTGATGTTTATCACGAGCACAAGTGCTATTGACCCTTATGGGAGATGTAATTGCTCATTATGGTAATGACCGTGTTGCCATATGGTAAACACAGTTAGACCCTTACAAAGCTCTCCAGTTCTATCTATGGTTAACAACACCCTATCCTTCATGTAATTACTCACAGCAGCCATTATACCCTGTTGTAGTAGGCACAGCCCAGCTAAGGAAACAAATGACCAGCATCACGACTATTTATAGTCAAGCTAACTGTGGTTTTAACCATGGGTTATGCAAGTAGGTGGTTTGTTTTGATTGAAGGCAGCGTTGCCGTGGCAACATTGTTTTAGAGGAACACACACTTGGGTATCCTTACTTCTGCAAAAGAACACAGATCATATCATTTGAAAGAAATGTGGATCGTCGTGTTTATGAAATGACAGCGTTGGGTGTCGCTCTGTTTTACGTAACACTAACATCAGTCCGACTAATATGCATTAGACACATCTTGAAGAATACTGTGCACGTGATATGAGTACCTGACAGTCAGGACGACAGAAATCAGCATCCCAGAGGCTCAAATCGTGTCTTTCCTGCACATCTTCGCACTCACTTGAAATCAGTCTGAGCTGACTCTGATTCATCGGCGCAGACAAGTCACAGGACACAAAGTCATCTGAATGTCTCCAATCTTCCTGCACTTGTGGTCAGCTCCTCTCTCTTCCCCATAGCTTTTCCGGACATGTGTCGCTAGATTGAGACCAAAAAGAGGATGGAGAAGAGGAGGAGGAGGAGGAGGAAAGGGAAAGAGAGACAACGGGGTAATTCATTCAGTCCTCTGTGAAAGAGAGGAAGACTCGGTTTCCTCTGAGCATTATGAATACAAGCGCAGTCAGTCATCAAATTATAGCCATCTGCATTGGCCTGAGACCAGGATTCTGCTTGACGCACAATAAAGTAGTGTGAGGAGGGGCGTGGTAGCTAGAGGGGATCAGAGACTGTCCTCTTAGGTGGTTAAACCTCCACCCACAGACTGACACCCAGTGTAGCAGCAGCTTCACAGCTCCAGCTCACACTCTTAAGGTGCAGGGATGATCCTTTACGGATAATGATGTCTTGTCAGCGAAATCACCTCAGCAAGATCCCATCTACACCCAGCCCTGAGTTTGTGAAAGATGGAGAAGACAGCAGAGTGTTACGTTGCAGCAGGGAAACAGGAGACCTTCAGGCTTACGTGTTTTTCTTTCATCCTGTAGGTGTGAGTCCCTGTTTGCATACCTGTTAGACACAAGCAAGGGCACGGAGACAAAAGAAGTGTCACAGAGCCAGGCATTTATACAGATAGCATATTGAAAATGTGCTTTTCCTACATGAAGCCTATTCTCTGCCTGAGCTTTACACAGCTTAGCCCGGGAACTAATGAATTCCAGGTCCAGGTACACTGCAGAGAGTAAAGCTATTGTGTGTATCATTAGAAAATGTGCTCTCTTTTCCTGAAGGCAACAGCAGCAAGCTGAATTTGAACCAGAAAATCCCCAGGCAGAATTGTCTTGGCATCGCTCTCTCCTTCAGCTTTTTATCCCCATGCTCAGTGAACAATCCAACAAAAGCTTGGGTTTAAGAACCATGGAGCTCATTGCGGTTTTCTTTGTTAATGCAATTGCCTGTAAGAAAAGATTCTGTTCCCCCATTTTTCAGTTTCAGCCTGAAGGCTCCTGTGCAATTAGCACTATTCTTTCATTTGGAATACCTTCTCCTTACCAGAAACTCTCTGAACTGTATCATAATAGCCTCTGGCACAGTCAGCAGCAGCTAGCGACAATAGCCTCCGAAAAGTGACATTTTGAAAATGAATGATGTCTAACTGTGATAATTCCATACAGTTCAGTCATACAAACCATATTTGCATGTTCAGTTCTGTATAGGTTTTAAAGTACCAGGAACAATCTCATTGCTTTAGTTTTAACAGTTTCTCTAATTTTGTTCACTTCATGTTATTCACACAATGTGGATTACAAAGTTAAACATGTGATAATGTTAGAGGCAGTTTCCCGAGCCACCAACGTGCTGTTCTTTGGCTGCAGGAGACAGATGCTGTGTAGCGCATAATCGATAGTCTCTGTGTCTTTGGCCCGGTACTGAGACCGTTCATCACTGACTTTGTTCTCGACAGAGCAGCCTTGGAACCAAAAACAAATACCTCTTAGTGGAATCACAAAAGGATAGACACAAAAAAAGCTTTGCTTTTGTCTTCACTGACATCAAGATGATTGTCTTCACATTCCAGTTTCAGGTGCAGATCTCAGGTGGAGGGGTTCATTCACAGGATGCGAAACAAAAGGACAAAAGTACCCTTCAGTCTTTTGAAGTTGGCAGCAGGGCGTTAATGTGGATGCAACACAGACACAAGCTGCCCTTTAAAAGGCATACACACACATAAACACACACACATTGGCTCTCCCACAGACATCTTCGAGCGGATGAAAATACTTTTTCCATTTATAGCTATGAATGTGAATGTTTAGTATTGTGTTTTCCCTTCTATATTCTGACTCAGCTGTGTCTGAGAAGTTATTTTATGAGACTTTTGCCTCATGGCATCGAGCCCACAGTCCTGCTAGGCTACTGGATCTTCATGATCTCATAGGAATGTTCTAACTTTCACACAGAAAAGTCGCTCCCTGCCTCACAATCCCAAGTATTTCAAAGCATTAGCATTGTATTGTAAGACTGCCTTCTTCATAGTGATGAAGCGCTTCTGTCTCTCAGTGCCCATGAGGGCTTTTTGAGGGCAAGTGGGTCGCTAATGGAAAGCCCCCTTTCTGTATCTCCTGGCTAAGGCCATGGAAAACCGAATGCTGGGGAAACAGGGTCTTGGAGCTGGTCCAGTTCAATTTCAGAGCGTGTGCAGGGGGAAATAATTGACTTCCTCCGTGGTTTACATTTCGTCGAGGGCCCGGAGAGCACGGTCCTAGGCAGGTGGCTGAATTTGCATATCATTGGAAACGAGACAGCTCAAGCCTGGGAAATCCTGCACCCCAAGACTCTATATGCCCAGAGAACCTCTGCAGGGGTAATGACTGATGTCTCAGTAAGAGCATCCCTTTGAGGCCAGAGGAGCTCCTCTTCAGCCAGGAGCAGCTGGAGGACACCTGATAATATAAAAATCAGTCCAGAGCAAGTTGCACTGTAACGTGAGATGCAGAAAAATGCTCATCTAATTGGTTTCTCCAAACTTCCACACAGCTGGAATGCACAGAGCAACCATCTGGCAGTTGTATGAGGAGTGTAAAACCATATATAGGTGTCTTCTTCTGTTATCGCAATCCCCAAATAGTTAACCTTATAATTTGCAGTTGTTTCCAAGACAAATGTGGTGCATTTTTTTAAAAACTGAACAGTGAAAGAAAATTTGTGTTTGGGTTTCAGTGACTGTTACAGTTGCATACGCCTTTGATTTATGGGCTAACATGATGCCTCATTCTTATCGTTGTATTTTATATTTCATTTATCACAGAATCCTATTTTGGGGACAGCTTCTGCAGTTTTCAAGCCGTCCAGGATGTCTCCACCTTCCACTTGTCACTACAGATCAAGACTAGTCGGCGGAGTGGGCTGTTGTTACTGGCTGCAGGAATGGAGGACTACCTGTTCCTAGAGCTCCAGAACGGGAAAGTACAGGTGAATGGTTAAAAAACTGGAGGAGCCTAGAGTATTAAGAGACACTACAATACAGCCTTGTTGCATCACTTTGAGTTTAGCTACTTGGTAAAGCAGAGTTTTCCCTTAAACTGTCACATGTGAAATAATCACAATTTCCCATATATGTATATATACATATATGGATATAATGAGCATATTTACATGTCAATTCCACATTTTCACGTGATTTGTTTTTTTTTAATGTATGAATGAAAATTTCCACATAAGCAATATAGAATGTTGCATGTGAATTTCAAACATTAATGAGCAACATCCTTTTGCTCACATCTGGGTAAGAGATTTCACATGTGGATATGTCAAAATTAGCTAAATTAGCCCTTAGAGTAGCAATATTTTTTTTATTTATTTATGTTTTATTGTTTTATTAGGAACTAGTGACTGCACCTAATATACTGTCAAACTAAGCAGAGAACTTGGATATTACTCGAATAAAATTTATATGGGAGCAAAATATGACTAAATTGCCTCATAAGAGGCATTAAGATGACTGCTTTGTACTAAAGAAGCCCGAGAGAATGACCTGAAATAGGGAAAGTGGTGTTAATACATGAAGAAGTTAAGTAATGCTGCTACTTATTTCCTTCAAGAAGAAGAAGCAAGTGGAAAAAACACTTCAAAAATAATTGGAGTGCTACAAAAAAATTTAAATTCGATGTCAAAGTAAACTATTTCCATTATAATGTTCTCAGTTTCCAAAGAGTAGGCGTTCTTGTTCTGTCTTGTTTTGCTGAAAGATCATTTAAAGTATAGAAAATGCATACAAATGATATCAATGTTATTATTTCACTTGGATAATAACCTACTTACATTCTCTGTCTATAATCCTCAAAACATCCCTTACATTATGTTGTGAGTAGTGTTACATTTAATGTTGTTTTGACAACCACTCAGCTTCGGGACACATCTCTGACACATTTAATAGGTGCCACTTTGACAACAACCTAAACTGATTTGATTTTTCTGCTGTCTTCTCTAGCTGTCTCACTGGAATGAGAACCATGACATTTCACGTCTATAATTAATGACCTGACAGCTTCAAAAAGCAGCAGAATTAGCATTAGGGGTGCTATCACAGAGATTCATACAGATTTTCATCACAAAGGACAACATTTCTACATGTCCAATGAGGTGAATTCTCAGGGTATGGCTAATAAAGAAAATATGACTTTTACCTCTCTTTTTTATTCTGTTCCTCTGAGTGATATTAGAAGAACTGAGCAAAAATGAAATTTTCTTGTTGGTCATGTATGGGTAAGGATTATGTCATTAACCTTTATTCAAGCAAAACACAGACTAGTTAATTTATAAAGTATGGCATAGTCAACACTCTGAGCATATATGAGGAATTGTCTGGGACTGACACACTTCCTAGACCATAAATGTTAATATTACAGTAAAATTAAGCTTTAACTCAAAGGTAAGGGGTAAGTGAGAAGAGTGACCTCGTGAGCTTTGATCCAAGTATTTGGATTGGAATTTTCATCTACGTATAACAGATGTGGTCTTGTAGTGTTCATTCATATTTAGAGAAAGCATTCCCTTTAGCCCTGAAACCCATCAATGTGCTGTCCATAAAAACTGAACCCATCAAATGTCAGAACTTATTGAAATTAACTCATCATTTCTTATTAACTTCATGTAAATATGCAAGTTGTATTTAGGGTTAGGATTATTTGTTGAAGTTGATCAAACTCAAAATTTCTCAATTATTTTGTCATACAACTGTGGAACTTATAAAGACAAGTTCTTCTAATTTGATTCTAATTCTAGTTCTTCTCTTTTAACTTCAAGTAATGAGTCAGATGGATGTACGTTACAGAGTTCAATCACTGAAAAAAAAAAATGCAGTAAGATACCAAAGAAACATGATATATTAGCAGACACACACTTCTTATTCATAGCATGAAGAAAACATATGAAATAGAAATGTTCCATGTGTCTTTGAAAGGCTATATTTTGCAGAAAGTCATGAAGAAAATCATGACCACTTACCTGGATATTTTTTATAAATTGACTGGGCGCAGGTTTACATTATCTTTGTACCAATGCTGGAACAAAGTAGCTCCAAAAAAAGCAGCTGCTTATTGTGCAAAATGAAGAACTGAGTGCTCAAATTTAGAAAATGTAAAAAGTAAACATTTGTTTGTAATATTTATCAGTGTGACTGAACAGTTGTTGGTTCATCTTAAGTGTATTCAACCTGTCTCAAGTTTAGTTGACTCAAAATTGTTTATACTTTTTAATAACTGGTAAATAAACCGAAAAAAAGGACCTTGAATTAATTATTCAAGCTAAAGCAGCTGTTTAACTTGCATTTTTTGGTTGGAACAGCCCAAAATTATTTACAGTTCATGTAATATATGTAATGTATTTGCAAAATGTATTGTGAGTTTTAAACTAAATTAAATTAAATGTTTTTGTTTCTCCATAGGCCCGGATGAATATGGGATCAGGGGAGGTGATTCTGACCTCATCCCAAGGAGTACAGCTAAACAACCTCCTGGACCACAAGATCTCACTCACGCTCCAAGATGGCAAACTCACAATGACAATTGACGAGCTCTACCCAACATATGTTCCTGTGGTTGATGATGGAGAAGAGCTCAATATTGATCAGGGCATCTGGCTTGGAGGAACAGGAGACCTCGATACTCCCTACCTCAGCAATGCCATTCCCCCTTTCCGTGGCTGCATGACTCAGGTCAAATTCGAGTCCCATCAATTTGATATTCTCGGCATGTTGTTTAAACAATGCCAAGACACAAAGGAATCTTGCAGCAGTGAGTTTGAGGCTGGTGATGGGGAGGCAACTAGTTTCAGCACCCCTGATTCCTTTGTGTCCTTCCCAACCTGGAGTGGGGCTAGTGGTGCTCCAAGGGTCTTAGAGTTCCTAATGAAAACCACCATTGAAGACGCATTGCTTATTTTCCACCCTGGCCGAGAGTCAGACTTCATTGCAGTTGGTGTTGTGAAAGGTTTTCTCAGAGGTATGCTGGACCTAGGCGGTGGGGCGGAGGTACTGGACAATACCCAAGTGCAACTGGATGACGATCAGTGGCACAGAGTTAAGGTTCAAATCAGTGAGGAATCTTTTGTTATCAATGTAGATAGCCAGTCCTCCTCCCTGCCTCTGGACAAGTCACAAAAATTGGACTTGGTTGGGAACTTGTATTTAGGAGGTATCCAGGGGAAAATGAAGGATGTCTTTCGTGAGAGCGGTTCCTTAAATCGTGCAGAGGAGGAAATGACAGCCGAATCCTTCATTGGTTGCTTGGGGGAAATCAAAGTAAACCAGAAGGATCGAAGCCTGCAGGATGCTTTAGTGACCAAAGATGTTCATGTCAAATGTGAAGGAGAAGACTATGACTACTCAAGTTACTATGACACAGAGTCAACCACAACTTCTCCACCTGTTCGCATCCGATATGTCAATATGGATTTCAATGAACAGCACTGCCACCCAACAGATGACACACCGGAGATATTCAAAAACGTAGGAAGACTTCTCGACATCACTCCTTTACTAGTGCCGGAAGGTGGCGAAGATTTTCTTGATATAAGCCACATAAAGCCGACATTTGACCTCAGTGCTGCAGGAATTCGTCAGTCGGAGATCATCTTTTCTCTCCAGAATGATCCCTGGTATGGCTTGGTTGATATTAACACCAACACAAGGCGTACACAAAAGTTCACCCTTCTCGATGTTGTCAATAAGAAAATCAAGTATATGCATGATGGAAATGAGAGGCAAGCAGATCAGATCCAGTTAGATGTTGTTGTTAATACTAACAGCAATCTTCCAGAATGTTTAAAAATTCCTCGCGAGTATGTCGTCCCAATTGAAATTCTCCCTGTCAATGATATACCACAACTTGGTGGAGGGGAAATCACCATCACTGAAAACGGAAGGACCCGTTTGAGCCCCACCCTCATTAAAATCATGGATTCTGACACCCGTTGTGATGAAATAGTAGTAACTGTAACCTCAGAGCCTTCCATAGAAGTTGGTTACTTGGAAAATGGTCAGCATCCAGGACGCAGCATCTCAGAGTTCACCTGCAGGGAGCTGAAAGATGGAAATATTTACTTTGTACACAGAGGTGGTAGTGCTGCTGAAATCACTTTGGAAGTGTCGGATGGACAGTCAGTAAGTCATTCGACAAGTTTTAAGTTGTCTGTGACACCGCCACATATGACTGTTGTCACCAACATTGGCCTTGTCTTGACTCAAGGAAGCAACGCATCCATTGGTGTTCAAAATCTGGCTGTCATCGCTCATCCCCGTAATGGAGACATTATTTATAACATCACACAGCCGCTGATGTTTGGAGAGCTACAGGTAATGACAAGTGGTGGAACATACAAGCAGGTTACAACTTTCCATCAATCCGATCTGGATCGAAACAGCCTGAGATATGTCAGCACAGACTCCAGTGACCAAGAAGATATTGTGGTCGAGCGGATTGAGTTCAGCGTCCACTTGGGACAGTTCTCCCTCTGGAACAACACCTTCATAGTCAAGATTAATCCTGCACAAGTGAAAGTTTCTAACTTGGTTGCGCTGGAGATGCAGGCTGGTGAGCAGCAAACAATCAAACCCACAGAGCTTCAAGCCGAAGTAAATGGGAAAAACCCAGATCCACAAACTGTCAAGTACATTCTTGTCAAGCCTCCAACACTTGGCAGTCTTAAGTTGTCAGACAGAGAGATGGCTGAGGGTGACATCTTCACACAGAGGGACATTATGGACAACACTGTTAGCTACAAGGTACGTGTGCAAAGAGCAGTGCAAAGTACAGACCAGTTCCAGTTCAGAGTCCTCGCTGATGAACAATATTCCCCTCTGTACACATTCCCCATCAACATCCTCGGCAATGCACATGCACCTGTCTTGACAAATGAGAGGCTGGTGGTCTTGCAGGGTGGTGAAGAAACTCTTAACAAGAACTATCTTTGGATGCAGTCTTCAGGTTCCACAGATTATGTGTACCAGATCATACAACAGCCAAAGCATGGCCGACTGATAAGGGACTCTCCACCAGGGCAGCCTAGATTTGAGGGGGCAATAAGAGTATTTAGCAATGAAGACCTTGAGCTTGACAGGCTTATTTACAAGCACGATGGCTCCAAGACGAGCAGTGATGAATTTCATTTTTCAACCTTTGACCAAGCAGCAGAAGATTCAGACAATCAGGAAAGAGTTGATGGCATTTTCAGAATTGCTATCCAATCCAAGAATGAGCATGCACCTGTGAGGGTTGTGGATAAAGTCTTTAATGTAGTCCGCCACGGTCAGCGTCTGCTAACAACTGATGTCATCCAGTTCAAGGATGAAGACTCAGGTTTCAACGACACCCAAATTGTCTACGCTCGTGAGGGAATCCTCTCTGGCAACATCGTCTCAAGGTCTAATCCTTCCCAGTCCCTTTTCCGGTTCACACAAGCCGACCTGCGTGATAAAAATGTCCTTTTCATTCACCACGGAGCAGACCGGGAGCGCTTCCACCTGCAGGTGTCAGATGGCTTCCACAAGACCACTGCGCTGCTTCAGATTCAGGCGGGTGTGCCCTACCTGCAAGTAGTGAACAACACAATCATTGTCATCGACCATGGTAGCACCAAGACACTCAACACCACTCTGTTGAGTGCTGAATCTAACCTGGACATCAGAGACGATAGTGAGATCAAGTTCCAGGTAACGTCGCCACCCAGCGATGGCAGGATAATTGTGAGTGGCATTGAGGCATCAGCGTTCACCCAAGAGGACCTGAAAAAAGGTGTTGTGTCTTATGAACATAATTATGAGAGTCTGAGGTCCAAGGACTCTTTCGGCTTCACCGTCCAAGCAAGAGGATACTCTGAGAAGGGTACATTCAGGATTAAAATATTCAAGCAAGGTTACTTCTCTGAGCCCGAGGTGATAACCAACGAGGTCATCATTTCCTATGAGGGAGAGCACACCGTCATCACACAGGATAATCTCAAGGTACTGTTAACTGATCACAGCATGTTTTTACTAACGGGAAGATTTTTAGGTTTCTTTGTGTGATTCCAAGGTACATTTAACATTTATGCGGACATTTAATCTATGAAGCTTGCATTTGCATTCGTTAAACAAGACAGAATACAATATTCACACAGCGTGGCACTGATCGTGTGGCACAACACTGTCTTTTTTGTTTGTTTGTTTTCTCTTTCTGAAACAGATCTTTCACATGACTCATTCAATCACACTGCTCTTTTTTGGAACCCTGTCTCTAATCTACATGATAACCACATGAAAGCAGAGCTAAATATGTCTGTAAAGTTGCTGGTTTTAATCTAGTTTATGAACTAAATTACAGTCTATTAAGTGTGGAAAACAGTGCACTAAGTATCCCCTGAGGAGCTTCCTGGAGCCCACTGTAATTTATAAGATGAGCCAGCCTGCACTCCATCTTCAATGCAATTAATGAGGTTTAAATTATCGGTCTATTCATAACACATTCTCTGTATATCTAACTTAATTTTCAAAATGATTAGGAACATTTCTGAGAGTAAAATTCTCTTTCTTTTAAACTTTAATTTCACCATAGTGCACACATTTTACATCAGTAGTACCAGATGGAGAATAACCTAGACACCTAAACGCATACCACTGAAATATGTATAGAACAAAGTCTTGACAGAGTGGCCTTTACAAGAGGTAAAATATTGACTTTGCTTCTGGGAGCTTTTCCAATATGTGTCCCTACTATGAAATGAAAACTAGTACGATCTTTTGAAATACTGTGAGATGCAAGCATGACTGCTAAACACTCCAGGCTCCAGAGTTTATTACATCTTCTCAAAGTGGGATGAACATAAATCTGCTTGTGTGTAAATGTCCTACATGGCTTTAATGTTGCCAGATAAAACAAATGTCTTTTTACTTAGTTTTCACAATACAGTCAGTGTCCCAAGTAGATAATATGTTATTCTCTTGCCATTCGGTTTGGACTGCACTTAATGTAACTGAACTGTGGCCTGTTGGTAGGCATACAACACATGAATGTAGTGTATTGCCATATCTTACAATAATCTCTTTGTCCTAAAATGAGATGATAAATGGCACTTTAATGTTTCTGATATAACTCTAGAAACACTACTTCCAGTTTTAAATGGAAATTGGCAATTTTTTTTCCAAGGCTCATTATTTTTTTTATTTCGTTTTTACCCAATGTCACTGGAACATTTGCACAACAGTCTGCTTTTTTGTCAGATGTAAGTAGTTCCTCTATTTTCATGTTGTATTGCACTGGAGGACAACTTCCTCCTTGCCAGTCTGCAAAAATTAGGCAGTTTTATATTTGTGCTGGATTCAGAGGTACTTCTGATTAGTCAGAAAGCTCATCAAGCTCACTAAATAAATAGAGCCTTGTCATAAGTGTCCATTAATAGGCAATAAGGGCCTTATAAGTACTGACATTATGTACTGACTATATGAGTTTTAATAATAGCGTTATCATGTTTACTTTAAGAAACTTTTGAACAGTTGATAAACTGGTTAAGATATATAGTATTACTATTAATACAAATGTATTAAGTTTAACTAATTTACTTATTATGTCATTGTTGAACCTTTACTCAGTATATTTCTTGCTTAAGATGGATTAAGAAGATGAACCAAGCTATTAACTATGCACTTATTAACTGTTAACTATGGTTGGCCTTACAAGCGTTATAATGTCTATATATGTCTCATAATCTAATAATTAACATCATGCTATTATTAACACTGATATAGCCTTATTAATGCTTACAAACATCTTGTCAGAACTTATAAGAGCTGTATTGTCTGTTAATCAATGCTTATGATATGGACCTTAACAGATTTGTGTTAAAAGTGTTAAAAGCACAATTTCCCTCTCACATTTTCAATCTCTGCATTGTACCATATGCTGTTGATTAAGCCAACTTTTGCAAGTTTATCATTATATATAAAAGTCATCATATATCAACTGCGTACGTTTTCCTTTTAGGTGGATCAGGCTGATATTGTGCCCACAGAGATGGTGTTCACCATTAAAGAGCCCCCTCGTCTCGGTCATGTGGTCAAGATGACAAACAGCTCCGACAGCACAGCCTCGCCTGTCCTCGACTACATTCACACCTTCACTCAAGAGGACGTTGATCAGGGGCGCATTCTCTACGTTTCGGCATCCGTCCAGGTTGATTGTCATTTGCTGTGTTCTGGTGTAGTGAATCAGTGTTCCCTGTCATATTCACAGCGAGAGACAGCCTCAGCCTCTGGTGTGGCTAAAGTTTGTCTTTCTCAATAACATTCTCTGTTTCTTTCAGGGTAATGACGCCTTCACAGTGGATGTCAGTAATGGTTTTACAACAGTGGAGGACCTGCGCCTTTCTGTGAACATTGTGCCAAGGATCATCCCCCTCCAGACCCTCAACTTTACAGTGAAGGAAGGCCTCAGCAGGGCAGTTAATGCACAGATTGTTAACATCTCACATCCCTTCTACAGCTCAGCAAACATTGACTTCATTGTGGAAGAGTCACCACAGCACGGAGACCTCCGCTACGTGGATGGAGACGAACTTACGTACTTTACATGGGATGAGGTACGTAGTGATATGATGAAATAAAAATATAGAGTTGAAAGTCTCACCAAAGATCTCTGAACAATCACATCCCCTTTCCTCCTCATTCAATAATGCTGCCTTTTTCCTTATACGTCACTATTGGTTTTAACTTTTGATTGATCCATCCTCTCGCCTGTCTTAACGAGTTTTTAATCAACAATCACATAAAGTCTCATTCCTCACCACTATGTTACCCTATGCTATGCTATACTGTTATTGGCTTGATTAGCCACAGGGTAATGATTGAGGGGACTGACTGTTTGCCTTTGCCTAATGATCCAGCTCTTCTCCTCTATATGCAGTTGAAATAGATTATTCTTGGTGCATTCATGTACCAGTTTCTATATCTCCATTCAGGAGAAATATGATCATCTTAAAGGAGACCTATTGTACTTTTTGGGGGGTATTTTTGTGCTTTCCTTCAGTGTTTTATGTAGTTCTTCATGTAAAAGGTCTTGAAAGTTACAACAGAAGCTCCTCTCTCCCACAGAAATGACTCATCAGTTGTTCCGCCTTCAATTCCTTGACTTTGTGTTATCACATTACATGTCACACATTTGCATAATTTATGCCTTACAACTGGTTTTGCACATAAGAACTGATTTATCAACGTTGCTCTGTTGTTGTTGGTGCTGGGTGAGGCACGTTTGAGCTGACCAATCAAGGAAGAGTGGGTGATGTTCTGTTCTAGTAGCAGCCAAAATGAAATTATGACCCAGAAAATTAGCACAATATGTCCCATATCAATTGATGTTTCCCCTAGAAATCTATCTATCTTCTTTTCGTTGCCCCTGCTTACTGAAAAGAAAGATGCCTTGTAAATTAAAACTCTTTCTTTGCCAGATGGTTAGCATGTGTGTCCATCCACCAGAACACTGGACCCAATACCTAACACTTTAAGGATTAAATAAATATGATTGTCCATACAAAGCACACAAAGATTATTATACTTTTATCAGTCAGGGAGCAAAACCTTCCCAGAAGACCCAAAACCCCAATAATCCATAATTCATCCACTCTTAATAACTCCAGGGAGCATAAGACTAGATCATGATGGGGGTTTTTTCAAGAGGATTACCACAGCAAAGCGTCACCATAAAACTTTCCCCAGCTACTACTTTGAGCTGTTTTGGATTTGTTGTGTTGTACCAGATAGAGAGTGGATGGGGAATCTGGGAGCTGCTGCAGCTCAGTTGTCTGGTCTCCTTCCATGTGGTTCAGGGGCCCCAGCTTCAGGAAAATATCAAAAATGCATGAGTAGTTACCGGTGGAAAAACCTCATGCATTCTGAAAAGACCACATAGTTTAGTGGAGCTAGTTAGAAACACATCTTATAGCTCCTACATCCAGCCCTGGTCTGCCTCTACTCCTCTCTATTTTGCTGAACCATTGTGGAAAAACTGACGATGCCTTTGGACCGCCTGAAGCCAAAATAAACTGGCCTGGTATATTCCTATAATAATGTGTGAGTGCACACAAAACTCCCGCGCTTTGCTACTGCCAGACTCGCTCATGCTGTCTCTCAAAGATCCCAGTGAGTAACCTCGAATGGGTCTAGTGCACAGCCATGATTACGTTGGTGGCGGGGAGGCTAAAATGAACACAGATATCATCGTCTGCCACTATGGAAATGTCAAGAAGAAAACCAACTCTTCTTTTTTACTGCCTCTCTGAGACTTTTTTTATGTGTGTACTGTGTCCACTCTCTTTCAGGTTTCATTTAATGTACTATATTCAGAGAGTGGGAAAAAAAAGTCAGCTGAATGAGAACCATACTGAAGAAATGATGTCCAAGCCTAAATCTGTGCATCATTTAAACCAGACTGTAATCGTTCCAAAATGATTGTCGGATGTGGTTTTGTTGCCCCCCCTTCAACTTTCAAGCTCGACTGAGAAAGTCTCCCCTCGCCTGCGGGAACGGACACTGGACTTACTGGCGTGTGTAGAAATGTTGTGATAATATCATTTGTAGTGGTGATTCACAGAGGTTATGTAAGCGTACAGTATCATTGGGTGGGGGGGCACAGTGAGAAAAAAAATGAAAGTGGCTCATGCAGAAGATCTGAAGGAACACCAACCACAAGAATGTTAAGTAACTCTACGTGCCATGTGGCCCAGATGTGCCGCATGACTATCTGAGTCATGGCATTCTGCTAGCTATAGCGTTAACTGTGATTTACTCCAGGATTGAACAATAAAGTCCTGTGCACACTGAGTAACATATGGAACCAAGGAAATATAGGAAATCTGAGTCACTCTGCTCTGATACACCTTTGCTTTAATCAGGTTCAGCTCTCCCATCAGGTCTCAATTAGGTCTTCCATAAAGTCCACACAGGCATCTTTATTTTCAACAGAGTACACAATGTTTTCAGGACAAAGTGATCAATTTTCCGAGGTTTATGTTGCAAATTTTCCAAACAAAACAGTAGGCGCACAGAACCTAAGATTTCACATCAATCTAAACTGAAAATGAATTAAATAATGTGGCCAGTATAACAGAAAAAAAAAAAAAACAGAAAGCCGCGTCTCCAACAGCCACCCACTGTTTATTGTCCCAGCGAGCAGACTGATTGTCTCGCTGACTTTCCCCGATCAGTAATGATGATGGGGGTTGTTACTCCAGAGGCTTGTCAGTCATATGGGATCCATTTGGCACTTCCTGCTCTCTGAGGCAGGTCCTGTCATCGCAGCAGCTTAGTGGCTTTTGTCGAGACAAAGTTTCAATTGTCTCCGTGCAGAGAAGGACGCTGACAATATTATGTAGGCAGCTTATTTGATTCAGATAGGACAACAAGAGCGAGAAACGGGAACACACGGTGGTGGGAGCTGAGATTCCTCCTCTGTATGCAGAAAGTCAACAGAGTTGGCTTGGCCCGGCCGCAGGTGCTGTTTTCCATTGAGCTCACTTGACACTGGATGACTGATTCCTTTGTGCATCTGGTTTCCCTCAAGGTTTCGTCCCTGAGGGGACATTCTCCTGTGCTGCTCCCAGACTTCAAGATCTGATTATAGCCTTTATCTTAAAACTTTGAAAACATACTGTATATTATCTCCTTAAGACAACAAAAGATATTGTGTGGAGTGCACAGAGATGTTAGTCTCCCTAAGTTAGAACAGACTGTGAAAATGTAAAGACCTTCAAATTGGAATTCCAGTATTGATAAACTGGATTGATAAAATTGATAAAATGTTGACATGTCTGGGTGTGTAAATGATTTCTACTGACCAAGAGTTTTGGATTCAGTCTAGTGGGTCACCTTAGCGGGCAGCTACCACACATCTGCAGTGGCTGCAATGTAGTCCTTCTATCAGTTACATCCACTAAGAGTACCTGTTTTGGCCACTGATATGCTATGGATGTTTTGGAAGCATGTGACAACATTAGGGAAACAATTCCTAAGGAGAGAGACCTTTTTTGAGAAAATAAAGTCCATTTTGTTAGTCTGCGCTGAGCTCTTCTTGCGAGGTGAGCACATGTATTGCCTCATCTAGACAGACTAAATTCTTTAAATGTTCAGCCATGACTTGGGAAATAAACTCCAGACTCCTCCCCCTAAGGCTGACTCATGTTTCCTCGTCGTCCTCCTGCAACAGCTCACCTCTGGCAAGATTTCAGTGTTTCTGGCAACAAAACGGATCTTATTAGTCAACAATAAGGTCCATCTCTATAGGAATTGTCTCTGTAAGGTTTTTCAGGCACATAGTTAAAGAAAAAAGAGCCTATTCTTGCAAAATATCAAAACTAACTGTCAAACAGCAGAAGTAACAAAGTGCTGTGGAAATAATCCCGTGTGAAGTTGTGCAGTGTATTTGCAAATGTATTTGTTGTATGCAAAATGCTTGTTCTGCGGTGACAGTGCTCCTCCAGATCAAATGTCTCTTTGTCTCTTTCACAGACGAAATTTCGTTAGCTCATGAATATCAAGCAAATTAACATACTGAGTGAACCAACCCTCTTGGACTGTGCACAGAGACAATATGAGACAGAAAACAAAACAAAACAATATAATAGTGTCAATATTTACTGCTTCCCATAAAGACCGCAGACTCCCGACAGACAAAACAGTGGAGAACAAGACATCATGACTTTTTGACTAGTATGAGTCAATGTCCAAATCCTTGATCCTACCTTTCCCATGATGCAATGACATAATCTTTTCCTAAGATATTCCCTGTCTTGTTAACGCCCACATGTTTCAAACTCTTCAGACACTTTGTGAAAAGCAGACTTTCTCCAAGCCAAAGCTGAGACAGTCAGGATCCCCGAAGCCACAGGAGACATTGTACAATGTTTTCATGGGCTGAGAAGTGATGTGAACAATTAGTAAACTGAATATTATGAAATAAGGGGAATCAGACAGCTAAAATTAGGAAATTAAGAGAGAGATGGAAACTATGTCATGGCAGTTTGTCTTCTTCCAGTTCTGACTGGAGTTTGTCCAAGTTGGACACGATGCGACGGCCTCATGCTCTCTCAAAAGCAATGGTCTTTGGATGAGAGTTTTAAGAGACACAGTCACATTGTAATTATGGATTCCACCTTCTTGCGTCCACCTATTTTGTTTCTTACCATTCAGGTCTGATTCAGAATTGAGTGACACCTGGATCCCTTTTTTGTCTCCTCCAGATGAAACGTGGACAGATCTTCTACATGCATGACAGCACCGAGAGCACAGAGGACAGTTTTACACTCTCAGCCACGGCTTATGAGATTGGGCGCCGGAGCCTCCCCGTCACCATCTCAGTGACTGTCATACCCGTCAACGACGAGCCGCCAAAACTGACACGTAACACGGGACTGGAGGTAATGTTTTGCTCTTTGAATGTGCATTTGTTAGTGTAAGCTTTTCCTCCAACAAACTCTGTGGGTGAACTGGATGGAAATGTTGCTGTAGGAAAAGTCTTTCATACCTATAAAATGTAAACTTTCAGTTTATTGGATCCCTTTTTTTCCTTCAGTTTTGTTGCAACTGATGAGAATTCAAGCTGACCACAGCCGCCACTTTTTTATGTGAAAGAGGAAAGAAATAGCTTTTTTCGCTGACCTTTCAAAACAATAGAATGGGTTTTTGTTATTTATTTTTTTTCACCTAAAAAGATGAAACCGTGGAAAAGATAACTTTGCTACGGTTGTATGTTGGATCTGGTGCTCAGTCCGCCGTGTTACTTTTGTGAATAACTTTGCTTTCTCTCCTGAAATGTGGAAATGAGAACCAGTTCAGCCTGTGCTTGTGACTGATAGGACGTGGGGCATTTCTACCTGTACCAGACACTGCACAATTGGTCGAACGCCCACCGCCGCCACACAAAAATACGAAATACGAAACAGCTGAAAAGGGGCTTCATAACAGCTGATAAAATCTCATGTCTACATCTTCCACTGGAGGTTAAAGTTGAGACAAGATCTTAGTTTTTAGAGCTAATGGACTCTGAACTCTGCATGAACTGATTGCTGATCTTTCTCACATCTATACTGAATAGACCTAGCTGCGCTTACAGTCCGCTGCCATGAATCCTGTATGAACTGAGAATTAAATTCACTTCATGCAGTGTGTACAATAAATGCAGGGAATTTTCACTGGGACACAGAACAACACTGACCTCCTCACAGACGGTGAGGCGGGCTCCATCTGTACACCAGCGACCTCCGAAGCATATTTTTTGTTTTTGTAAAGAGCCATGAAATAGAAGTGGATTAGCATATTCTCAACCTGGCTGCTCCAGAATGTGGTGATTAAGTGAATCGTGTTAGAAGTATACAAGGGCAGTGAACAAGTAGAATTTGAGCTAAACAATACATGTGTACATTTTAACACAGTCGCAAACGTGCAGATATCCCAGGGCTGGGCAGTACATTAATATATATTCAACATGATATGAGACGATATTTTGGCTTAGACCTTGGTTATCATTGACATGACATAAGTGTTGTCTTTTCCCCACACTACAGTAAAGCAACCCTCTTAGTCATTATATCCACATTACTGATAATTCAATCAAATATCATAATGTGTGATGAGATGATATTGAGGTGGTTGGTCAAAAGTATTGTGGTATTAGATTTTGTTGCCCAATCCTAGCATGTATGCAATGCTTTTGAGGGGATATCAAGACATACAGTATAGTCACACTCCCAGCACCTTGGTCAGTGGCTTTAAGCTTCCGACTCTTACACATTTTATCTACCCCTCTCCCATTAGTTTTCCACTTTAAGGGTGTCACATTTCGCACTAATACATCATATGCAGTGTCCAGTTAGACTAAGAAAATAGTGCAAGCAGACAAAGAGTCCACATACTGTCACATTATGACATTTAGAATGTCACTTTTTTATACTGATGCACTCGAGGGGCACTTCAAAAAGTGACCTATAGCATCAAAATATAGGATGCCATAGGACAAGAATATAGGACCTCCGATTAGGCTGCCACATTTGACATGCTGGAAGTGAGAATGTGCTAATTACATGCTGTGTATCGTGATATAGCCTAAAAATATGGCAATATTAGAGCATCAGAGCATTCAGCCAATAAAGGAACATCATGTCATCATCACAGTGTCTATATTCAACCCTGGTGCAACACCCCATACTGAACACTCGACTTACATAAAAGGATGCCATTTTTAAATGTGGAACATGTAATTTAGAAACAGATTTCAACCCATGATAGAGTAGCTTGAGGGTGTTTTATCACCATGCAACTATATTAAAGGAGTATAATTCATGGGTTTTCATTATTGTCAGTCCCTTTTTAACATAGTCATGTAAAACACATTTGTTCATTAAACTCAGCTTTTAAATTTCTTATTATGTGTTTGGAGACTAAAGGTGAAATATAAATAACAGCATGATGATTTAGAAGTACATTCCTCTGAAAAAACATTCAAATATTTAACATGTATTAAAAACATATTTTATGTCATACAATGTCTTTCTGTCAAAGTACTCTAGCATATAAGATTAAAATCTAACTTTACATAGATGTATTTCAGATTTCTAATAATCTCTCTATTACATGTGCATAAAACTACTCTCCTTCTAGTGTTACATGTACATTTTCTACATTGTAGGCAGAACTTAGGTATATGTTTCTTCTCTAATGCTATCTCAATAACATTTACACCATAATAACTGTTGTAATTATAAAGGATTTGATGTGACTGCATCTTTTTTTGACTGAATCCACAGCAGGTTCAGAGAGTTTTTGCCACACACTTTGAAAGTGATTTACATCCATCATGAGGGAGAAGTTTTGAGGCATCAATGAAGTAGATTCTACTGTATGAGTAGGCAGGCAGTTGGAAAAAGCCAGCAATAATCAGCTCACAGAACTGGAAACCGACTGTGTCATTCAGCCCTCCCTGCTCTGCCTGCGGCTCCACGTCTCCCTGGCAACCCGTATTTTTGGAAAACCAAGATGGTCGACAAGACCACGGCTTTCTGGCAGAGTGAGGGCGGCATCCGATCCCTGTGCCTGCTCTGCTGCGGCTGCAGAATGTAACACAATAATATATGGACGTCTCTCCGCACAGAGCCGGGGCTGACCCAGCGGCACTTGGATTGATTTAAGGCAGGAAGCGCGTGTGTGTGTAGTGACCTCTTCAGCAGATGATCAGACAAGATGACTAACACGGCCGTGATCGGCCTCTGTTAAAGCTCACCATTGATCCCATTTGGCCCAGTCTGTGGGATACATCTGGTCTCGATTAGGGTTTACATTCTGTCTCAGTCTGGTTCTACTCAACTTTGCTGTATCTCTGAACAGTTGTCCCACTGGGTCAGTGTTACTTTTTGACAGCCTATCTTCTTTTTCCAACTATCTGTTTATCTATCGATCTATCTTGCTAGTGATGGATGAAGTACATTCTTCATCAGAATACAGAGATGTAAAATCGTTACGCCAAGTATTTGGGTGGTAATATGCCTTTGCTGAAGATGGAGAGCTTGAAATGTATCACCACCACTCTCTTCTTTTCTTCATGGACGTACACAACAGCTGAGGTGTTGACAATCATTTTCCTTGTTGTTTTTTTCCAATAGTTTGTACACCTTTACTGGCCCACTCCCCAATATAAAGTTAGAAACACACCCTTGTGTCCCCTATACTTTAACCAGACAAGATTTCGGATTGCCTGGCAGCTTGGGATACAGACATCTGGCGCCCCTCAGAGTCTCCAAGATTTCAGAGCCGGGTTTGGTATCCTGTTGAGTCATCAGCAAACTAAGTCATTTGCTCGTGGCAGCTCCTTCATTACTGCCTGCAAATGAAATATCGGCCATTGTGTCTGATCAAATTAAATTTGCAGCCCTTCTACTTTGGTGCTAAACGCATTGATTTATATATAAACCATGAATTTGCAAGGCCATTTTTCAGATTACCTGCCCTAGATTGCCTGGTGCCTCGCTGGAGTGCAGCATGGGCTGATGTGGCCATCTAGTGTCAGGGAGTGAGTTCTGCACTGTAAAGAGTGCCCATCACATCTAGTACAGACGATATTTCAAACCCAGTGACCTGACCTCATTTTGAATACTGAAGCCCTTTTTTATTATAATTCCTGCCATGAAAGTCCAGAGTACAGAGTTGCATTTCAGCACAATAGGTAATCAGTTTTGAGCACATAAGTATTATCAGCCTCATCATGGACATCACAAGCTATAATAATCATTAATGCCAAAATATCTAAAGCACTGTCTCACATCAGTTGATCAGGGAAGCTCATTCAAGTGATTTGTAATTTCCAGAATCCTAAAAGACATTAAACTAATTATACGGTTTATTAGCCTCAATACATCCAACTACGCCCAACATATTATATTTGATATATTAATAATGATTAACCCATAATTGATTGGTAAAGCAACTATCAATCAACGAACATTTCAAATTCAAACTCCCTGAAAATGACTTAGAAAGTCATGGAAAACACTTGAAACAAGCCAAAAAAACAGTCCAAGGCATTTTTCCTGTAATTCTTGTGGCATAGTTTGGCACTAAGCACGTAATTAGTAATCTTTTATGTATTCCTTAAGATTAAGCTTGTATTTAAAATAGTCCAAATGATTCTTAGACATATCAACACTAAATATATAGCTTATCACCTAAGGAAATCAGATTTTACGAATGCCTTTGTTAGAAAGATGATTTTTCTTTAGGAAGAAAAGAGAGGTAAAATAACTGGCTTCTCTATATCATACTTCTTACCTGATAAAGTCTTATCCTGTACATAAACTTGTTGGTGCTTTGGGTTCCTCAAATTTAATTTTGCTCTCAATGTCTAAAGCAAATTGCAAGTTCGAAAAGTGACATCACACCCTCCTGACCTCCTGCAGTTCAGCTCCTCGCCCTCCTGCAGTAATGTACAGGTGCACTGCTGGACCAAATGATATCACTGCTGGAAGTGGTAACAGGTGCTACAAAGCACACTTCTGACCACACCAATCAGGGCTGCAGCATGTGGTAAAAAGGTGAAACCCGCTTGAAACTTTCAGCTGGAGAGAACAGTGGAAATTGGTTTTTCAGCCCGGAGTGTCCCATTTAGAAGCCTGGTTGTATCGGGGCACCCATGCATCTGGTCTCTGAATCTTTTTAAGGGCTCCAAATTAAGACTATATTTTATCTTGTCCCCACCCTTTCCACAACATCAGCTCTGTTAGCTGCGGTGGAAGAATAATGGCGACGTATTGTAACACTAGTTTTCCTGCAACAGTGCTCCTTAATGCTAAGAAAATTGGCCAGGTGGGTGGCACTGTTATCAGCTAAGTCATCACTGCATATCGTGTCCAGAGCTACCAAAAGGACTATCAGCCTCTCATGTATCTCGATAAGGGGAGGGATAAAACAGAGGGAAGGGAAAGCATAGAGCATCTGTCTCATCCTTGATGTGTAGGGGATGGTGGGTGTTCTGCCTCGAGGCAAGCATATCCACTTTAACCTTCCTAATATAGTCCAGATTTGAGTTTTTGGGTTCAGTCTCCACACCCCCAGCAGAGGCTGTGCCCCCAGAAAAACTTTCCAGCTCTGCTTTCTGCAGGCCCGAGATGTAAACAGCCCAGAGGAGGTGGAGGCTCGACAAAGCCTGAAATCACAGGTTCTCCGCAGGCTTCAGCAGCAGAGAGGATAAAATGCTGATGTAGGCCCCTATGATATCAAAATATCCTTGCAGCCTAACACTGACTCGGAGTATTGTTTACAGTGGGAGGAAGTGACATTCTTCCATCTTTCATTCGTTTGCTGGGCAATGTATTGTCCCAAAAATAACATCAATATATAAGTGACATTTTCAGAGCTATGACATTAATATAATGATGATACATTAGGATAATGAGGTGAGTGCACCCTTTCAGAGAGCAATAAATGGCCTATTTTTAATTCTTGGTAATATTAACACATTCAAATTGGAATGTGAATCAAATGTTAAAGGAACCGTTCACCCAAAGGTGAAAATTCAGTCATTATCTACTTGTCCTGACGGATGTCTTGTGGTCCACAAAACATTTCTGGAGCTTCACAACTCCAAACAGCTGAAGAAACTGAAGACGCCATACAGCTTATTTGGTAGAATCCAAGTCTGGGAGCGGGTTAGGGTTAGGGTTAGGGTTCCCAAACAGATTTGAATGCAAGCAGCAGGCCTCATACTCGTCCGTTCCCTGATTGTCCAGGGATTTTCCCAAATATAGCCAACTGCTTACTTCCAAACAACAGCACCTCCGCTTACCCACACCCAAGGCTGCCCAGGAAGCATCTAAATGACTATATTCAGTGCTGGCATGGTTGAGTACATGTTCGCAAATAGCCATTTAAATGCTGATGAAACAATAGTAATATGTAACTTAGACGTCTAAAAATGTTTCAACCAGATTTCGTCTGGTTTTCACCCAGACGTACTGACTCTGCTGCTATTGATCACCGCTGTCTAGTTTCATAAACCTCCACTTGTTTTTATTTTCTTTCTCTATTTCTCTGTGCTTATTTTCTGTCCTTGTGCAGTTGTAACAATCAATTTCCCCCTGTAGGGATCAATAAAGGTTTATTTTATCTTCATTTATCCTGTCTCAGACATCTAGACATATTGTGACATGTTAATCTTCAAGTCAGTGCTCATAATGTTTGAACAATAGCCACATTAAAAGACCATCATTCTATTTCTGCTGCCTCCATCCAGATGTCACAAAGTGGACAATTGAGTTTTCTTCAACAAGCCTCACATATACTTTTAATGATACAATACTTGTCATGTTAAATGTTTTCTAAAAGTTTATGTCTAATTCCTGAGTATTCATTTAAAGGCTAAGGCCAACATTTCTCACTGTTGTCGCATTAAGGCAGGAACACAGAGACACAACTTCCAGGCGGAATACAAGATCCTGATTTCTAATGATCCCTTTAATGTACAGCAGGAGAAACTGTGCGTGAACACAGACAATCTCAACTCCTACTTGTCTGTGAAGTCGTCGCCAGTTCTAAAAGTTATCATTTGAGAGGAGCAGAGGCACAATCAAAGACTGTAATGATGGATTACAGCTTCGAACGGATGTCGGCGATAAAGCTCTGATGGAGTGTCGGACTGAATGGAATGTTATGAGAAGTGGACTGGAAGGCAACCAAATTATACACTTCACAACATATTTGTTATATTGAACCAGTCGAAATGGGTCTGAAATACCAGAAATGACACAGAGGACTGGAAGAGACAGCAATTTTGTCGGTTTGTTTGGTCTCTATGTTTGGCTCCAAAACATGAATAATATCTATGACTTTGAAAGTATATAAAAGGAGGAACTGGAACACATGTTTTTTAGCCACATAAGCAGTGTGGCAGTATAGATGTGGGCTGTCACTTCAGAAGACCTCAACAGCTACACCCTGACTTTTCCCACTAGCACTATGAGCTCAACATTTTAGAGGAGATTTATCTCAACAAACGTTCGCTGGATTGCAGTGAATCAGCCTCCCTCAGAATGAGTCTTACTTTCGATGATCCCTTAAATCAGGTCAAAAGTTGTCCTATACTCTCTTTGTTGACAAAATATATCCAATAGTAGGGACATTCCAATTATTGATGTGTGGATCAATACAGAAATGATACTTATGATAAATGATCCCAAATATTTCTGTTATAGGATCGCTCTTCATATTAAGAGATCACTATTTTATCAGCAGCAGCAATATAACAGAAAGTAACTGTGCCATGATTCATTTGTCTCAGCTTCAGTTTGTGTGTTGATGTTCGAGCAACAGGAGCTTTCTGCATTGTTGTACGGATTAGCAACAAGTCTGGTTTTACTTGACATTGTATCATAAAGGAAATCAGTGGTTTTGCTCTATTTTAGTGATAATTCGCAAAAGTTAGCATGCTAGCACATGAAACTGTCGGACACGTTAAGCATTATGCCTGCTAAAACATGCTCAGCATCAGCTTGTTGTTTTTATTGGGAGCTGATTCACATGCCATGCTGAAATTAGCATTCAGCTAAAAGCGCTGCTCTGCCTATCCAGCCTCACAGAGCTGCTAGCATGGCTGTAGGCTCTTGGACTTGACGTGACAAAGTGCTCTCAAGGGTGTCCTTCCAGTGGAATAAACGTAGTGAAGTACCCTCTTGTGTGAGATGTAACACAACTTTCTCAGGTCGGTTGTTCACACATCTGCTGTTCTATTTCTTTTTTTTTTGTTTTGGCCCTTGCCCCTCAAATATCCCAAGTCCGCCTGTGTAAAACCTCTGTTAATGATGGTATCTCTGAGCACTTTCTGCCCAGGAGCGAGTCTATTTTGTTTTCAGTGACTTCATCAATCTTTGGATTAGAAACAAAGTATTTAGGCTGCATGTCAAGAGGAAAGTTCACCTTAAAGCATTTAGTACGTTAATAAGCTTTTGTTAATGCACCATGCCTATTCAGCTCAATTTAGCAGTGCATTTTCAGGTTCCCACGAAAAGATAAACACGGAGTGCTGTCGACAAACGGACATCATGTAAAGATTTGTATAGCACAGCTAAGAAAACAGTGATTTTCCGCCATTTAGAAATCAACAATAAACATTAGCGTTGCAGCTGAATTAACCTACAGATAAATCCCTCATAGAAGTAGAGATATCTTTTTTTTTCTCACTGGGTAGTTTCCAGCCTACCATAGCAGGTAGGTTGACTTTTTAAGCCTTTGCTGTTTCTCAACGGTTATTTCTCTCATTACTTACAAATGCAGCTCACAGATGAACGCCACAGGTTCACACACCCACTCTCTGAGGCCGGTCAGCCATTATCGTTTGCTTTGGGAATTAGTAACTGGCACAAATGTAGATACGGCAGGTTGAGAGAGACTTAGCTCACCAAAAAGAGTTAATTACTCTACAAGTGCCTCCTCTGAGAATACCACTTGACACATATGCCACAAAATGAATTCCTAAATATAACGGCCTCTCACTGATTGACACCTGAAGCTTTAATATTCACAACCGGGGGCCTCTGCTCTTCCTCCTCCTCTTCCTTTTGCCGGAGGCTTCTCCTTCCTCATCCCATGTCCTGAGAAAGAAGGCGAGCGGCAGAGGCATCAGCAGGCGAATGGCTTTCCAGATCAATATGTACCTCTCACTGCCAGGCACCCTCGGCTCACTCTCCCAACTGAATCCAGCTATTTAAGAATGTCTTTGTGGGGATCTGGCCCATTTCTTTCAATTAATGCTCCTTTCAGCCAGCCAACCATTAGAAGTCCATTAAAGCCCCTCCAACCAGGCAGAGTCATTCAGCCCCATGCTGCTGTGCTCCATCTTCTGATAACAGGAGCGTCTAGACTGCCACTGAGAAATAATTAACCTTTTCACTAGTTACTTTGGAGGTAGGATGTTTGTATGATCTGTTTGTGCTTTAATCCTATCGTTTGTATCCGTCTTTCTATCTATTATGAAGTTCAGACAACATCGTATTGTCTTTCTTACACTTATCTGCTTCTAATATTTTTCAAAATAAACTCCTGACCCTCCTGGCTGGAATCACAATCCTCCCAACATAACTCAGACTGAGTAATCTGTGGCCTCTATTCATCTCTCTCTCTCCCACTGTCTTTGATATTTCACAGGTTCTCGCTGGAGAGGAAGCTGATATCACCTCCAGCATGCTGAACGCAGACGATGAGGATACCCCTGCAGAGGAACTGGTTTACAACGTCGAGGGGCCCACCAACGGGATGGTGGCGTTGAAAGAGGCGCCCGAGGAGGGCATCTTCAATTTCACACAGTCTCACATAAACAGAGGGGAGGTCATCTTCATTCACGAGGGTGAGGACCACGAGGACGACAGGAAGTAACTGTGATGCCTCTAACTGCCTTTTTGAAAGGTTTTTCATCCATTATAGTTTATGAATCTGTGATCTATAGCGACCTCTATCTTACACTACGGGCATTACAAGTACATTTCTGAAAGCACCTTCTGCAATGTCTGCGCTTGTCTGCAGAACTGTCAATACCTGGGAAAGTCATCAGATTGTAATTATAGTAATTACTGGTCCTGATCAACCCCACGGATACATTGTGGCCATTTTGTGTCATGAAACAGTAGAAACTGTAATAAAAGTGGAAAATAATAAAGTAATAAAAGAACATTTTTGTGATAAAAGTGCAGTTACCATCAGGGCTACAAATGTAAGGCACGTTTTAAATTACATTCTTCTTCTAGAATTAGTAATATAATACATGAATATGAATATGTGGCATAATATAAATCAAAATATAAGAGGAAAGAACAAACAGGAATGAAAATTGAAGACTGAGTAACTAAATGAATGAGCTGTAACTCACATCCGAATCTCCTCTGTTCCTCCAGGTGAGGAGTCTGGAGGTTTCAGTTTCACTGTGACAGACGGAGAGCACACGTCTCCCCTCTACCGATTTGTTGTGACAGCCAGGCCGCTCACCATCACCATGGTAACACAGGAGGAACTCATGGTATTTCCAGGTATGGTCCTGATATCCCTCAGACCCAGTCATTACAGCCAAACAATGATAGTTCTTTCTTTAACCAGTATATTTATAATGTTTTTCTTTTTTTTATCTATGTCAGACATATGAAATATTGTAAAGCAGTTTGTCTTTAAGAAATAGTCCAAAGATTGCCTATTTTTGCAAATTTAAAATCATATGATCCACTTACTTAGAAATGCTTTCAGTGTTTATTTCCAAAACCCAACAATTGTATCTTTGGCATGCTTATAACAAAAACAGATCCCCTTTTTCTTCTCAATTGTCAAGTGATCTATAGTAGGAAATTAACCAAATAAACATATCTAAGACATAAGACAACTAAGACATTTATGATATTTTTGTTATCAAATATATCTTTGATAACAGGACATTTCCATAAACAATGATATAGTGTCCCGCTTCCCTTCTTACTTTTAATGAAGATGACCTTATGCAAAACGTTTCTTTCTATTAAAACTGAATATTCTGCAGATTTATGTGTAGTGCACATTTTCTGACAATGGCACAAATAAAGAAAAGTCATTGACCTAGAAGATGTACTGATTAATATCAGTTACACTTAAACTATGCCCAGATTTGTCCCTATAAACTACTGGTCATACCAGACCAGGGAAACTTGTGGCTACGTAACCCTCTTAGTGTTTTGAACTCAATAAGTGTGCATTATAGTTCATAAGAAGAGGACTGTGTCTTTGCATCTTACGAAACATTTTAAGCTTCTTCTTACAGTCAACAATTGATTTAAAATGTTTGTGTGTAGCACAAAAAAGTTGTTTTGTTTCTCTACTGTGGAAATGAAATGTCAGTTTGTTCAAGTGGTTGCTGAACATCCCAAAGTTTTGAAGGGTGAAAGCATTTCCTGAGCGAGTGCAGGAAATAACCTCATCTCTATTAATAATAAACTTCACTCTTAAGCATGACATAAGAGATGAGTTTGAACGCTTGGATAGAAAATTGTTGGAATGAAACTCTCACCATCGGGAAACTCTTCTGCACGGTGATGTGCATCGGTTACTGTAACCGCGAAGGTTTGAGGCAGCTCCAGACTCCGCTTAATTTCACGAGCTAAACTTCCAAGAGGCCATTTTCCACAGAATCATCTCAGCACTCAGAGGACTGTGTGTGTGTGTGTGTGTGTGTGTGTGTGTGTGTGTGTGTGTGTGTGTGTGTGCGTGTGTGTGTGTGTGTTTCAACAGGAACAAGGCAGCCTATTACGAGTGCCAATCTGGGGGCTGTAACCAATGAGGATGGAAATGAGATAAGCTACTCGCTGATCCGCCCACCTCGTTTGGGAAGACTCATCCTGGCCAATGACAAGAACCAGTATGAGGAAATTACCCGCTTCACACAATCACAGGTAATTACTTTTTCTATGTGTGCTGCGAGTGTGTGTTTCTCCTACATATTTCTTCAGGGAGGAATTTAACTAATTACCTTTCCTCCCCTCTTAAAATTAATGTTCTACATTAAACTTTAATGATAATAGTACATTTTTAGCAACAGTAAAAAGCAAAATACATCAAGACATATTTTTCAAAGGACTTGTGAGTAAAAATCAAAGGAAAAGGCACCTTTTGGTGGGATTTTGGGGGAAATTGGGGGGGAAATTCAACTATTATTCATTTTTCTTCTTTTTCAAATAAATCCTCTCACACGTCTATTAATAGAAGGTTTGTGTAACTAAGCAGTCACAGCTGTTAAAGGCTCTCCAGTTGTATGCTGCGAAGACCACCAGACAGAAATATAAGAAGACGTAATGACTCTTTAAAGCATATAAATGCAGATAATCCTCCTTTTAACACAAATTGCTGCTGCAGAACTCTCTACTCTTTCAGGAAGACAGTCACATACAGTTGCAGCTCTCTCCTTTCATCTGAATGCTTTTAAAGCCTGCTCAGAATGACACAGAATGAAATATATATTTATTCATATTGTATTATTACATTACATATTTATATTATGGTGAGTTGCCCTTTCTTGGATTACTGCCCACTATATCACAATTTTGGTACAGGATTTTCCTTTAATTTTCTGCAGACTGACAGACAATCTGCCTCTTTCTGTTACTTAAGAAATGTATTTAAACATGTTGCAACAGTGCACACAGAGGTCTTTGTAAAATGGACTGTACTGACTTTCCGAAACTTGAATTTGTACCAAACATCAGTAGATCGTCTGTAGTCACTGTTCATTTGTACAGTTTATGAATGTTCCTCCTCTTCACCAGCAGGGGGCCTCATTGAATCTGCCATAGTGCCATGTGAGGATAAGGCTCACCTTTAGCAGGAGCATTCATGCTAATATGCTGATGCTATGCTATGTCTCTGTCAAAGCCACTATATATACTGGACGAGGGTGGAGAGTACTTTAATGTACACAACGGGCACAGGCAAACAATATTTTTGATTTGAGGGACATTATTACAGAATTTTTTACTGTTACTGCGCAATCGGCAGTAAGTAAGATGATAATCAGGTTACATGCAAAAAGGAAAGAATATGAAAGGTTCTCTGAATCCTGAGTATGATAGAAATGTTTTTTAAGTGTGTTGTCAGGATGTAGTCTTTGCTTTTCAACAGTTCCTTTGTTCATCAAATATGTTTTTTTATTATTTGTTTTTTTATCTTGTCTGTAAAGCAAAAAAAAGTCTTCCATTTGTTTCAGTTTACGCTGATTATTTAACCGGGGGGGGGGGGTTAAGAATATCAAAACATTAATATATCTTAAGCTTTAACTGGGTTTGGTGTAATATTAAGGGGTACATTGCTTAACCGTGTTGTACCACTTGAGGTCCAGTCTGCCATGCACAGTGGCAGTGTGCTCTCACTCTCATCTCCATCTTATCGACTGTTTCTTCATTCCTTTTCCTGACATCTGACATCTGCTTGGATCAGCATGAGAACAAATTCTTTCCCTGCGAACTGCTGTGTTTAGAGTGTGACAGTAAATCTTACACTACGTTGAGCTGAAAACAGGATTTGAGTTATTCAGCAGTGTTTGTTTGTGCATGCATGCATGAATATACTCTTCCCTGTGTATAGCGAGAGAGAGGAGGGTTGAGTTTAGGACACACTGACCTCAGAGAGTGAACACAGGCCGTCACATTCCAGTTCTCAAACCCAGATCCCAGTCCAGCTGAGCCAAACCACTGCTGCGGCCATTTCAGCCCCCATTTTACTTTGGTACACACAAGTCAGAGGGAAGAGAGCAAGAAGATATTTTTGTTGTTGTTTTTGTCTGCAAAATCACTCTGTCTGTGAATGCAAATGAGGTGTCTGAAATCAAGCTCATATTGACACGATAGTGATGGATTCAATCCTACTGTTGGCAGTATTATGATTTCTATCCAGAATACTCATATTATGTGTCTCAATACTTATACTCAAAAATGTTGTATTCCAAAAGACACATATGCCAAGACAGAATTAGGTAACTATTTTACCACTCCAAAATGGTAAAAACTTCTAAATTGTGATATTATATCACAATATATTTTGATCAACTCAACATGCAAAAACATTTTGTTTCCTCTGATGCGCAGCTGGAGTCAGGAGCAGTCTTCTACGAGCACCAGATACCTGAGGATCCTTTTTGGGTGGCGAGGGACTCCATAGAACTCAGTCTGTCATCCCAACCAGCCCCAGATGTCCGTCACATCCTTCCCATCACTGTCTCTTACTATGCTGCTCACAGCAACATTTCCACACAGCTGTGGGAGAACAAAGGTAACAAAATATCAATGATGGACAAGTTTTTTAAAATCAAATGAGAATCTAAATAAATGACCACTACATTAGTACTGAAACGCAAACCATAATTATTGTATATACATCTCCACAGATGTTAATGTTAATTGACAAAGCTGTTGTGCATTTATTAATGTATTTAATTGTCATTAATTTGTGTAGACAGGCTGGGCATACATGCTATTTTACTGCAAAACCCCATTAACGGTGTTATATGCAAGAATTGGCCACCTGGCCACCATCCAAACTAATAGGAGCAACGTATCAGCAGGGTAACTGAGACTTGTTGCCAACTTTAGCTGCTGTTAGCTAGTTAGCTAAAAATCCTTATCCATCCAGCAGTCACAACTGGGTCACAATTGAATCTGATCTTAAGATAACTGCAGATCATTCCATGATGAAAACATGTCCATTCATGTCAAAATCACAGTGTAGTTGTGAATGTTTTATGGTGGGAATTTTCATTTTAATTTAATTTAATTTAATATCTTTTTGTGTTCAATATAGTGTAATATTTCATTGCCTGAACAGTCTAATGTCATAAAGGGATTTATCACCCCTGCTTCTTTTGCTTCCAAACTAACAAGCCCCCCGCTCCATCTGTCTCTCCTAATGTGCCAATAGCCTTAATGTGCTGTGTTGCCTCATTAACTTCCAAAAGGAGACAGCCAAAACTGAATAAAAGTATTTTTGAAAACTGAATTTGACGACGTTTAAAATATTCTGTTTGTTTTCTTTGTTTCCCGCTCAGGTCTGGACATGGTGCAGGGCCAGATGAAAGTCATTGATGAGTCAATTCTTGATGCCTCCAACCTCCTGGCTAGCCTACCTGAAGCTCAGCGAGGTGATGCAGATGTAATATTTGAGATTAAGCGTTTCCCTGACCATGGCCGTATCACCCTGAATGGTCAGGACCTGCCACGTAATGCCCCATTCTTCATGCAGAAAGATCTAGCTCAAGGAAACCTGGAGTATTCCCATGATGACTCGGGGGCCTCCTTTGATAGCTTCTCTTTTAGGGCCCGTCTGAAGTCTGACGATCGTGGTGTGGCTTCACCTGCTGAGGCTGTGGTTCTGGAAGAGATCTTTAACATCTCAGTCAAACGGCGGGGCTCTGACCCCCCTGAACTAGTCACTATTGACATGCTTTTGGAGGTTCTTCAAGGCTCAATGACCATCTTAACCCAGAAGCATCTTAACACTCAAGATGAAGACAGTCCGCCAGATGAGGTGCACTTCAAAGTGACCAAAGCCCCTCGCAACGGTCGACTGGTTAACTTACTCACAATGGACCCCATTTCTGAGTTCACACAAGAGATGGTCAATCGAGGGCAGGTGGGCTTCTACAGCGATGGCAGCCTTGCGGATGGCTTCGTGGAATTTATTGTGTCAGATGGAGGACACCAAACAGAACCACATACACTCCACATTGGGGTCTTAGCTCGTACCCTGCTACTTGACAAAGCCCCGGAGATCAAGGTGAAGCAAGGCGATGATGAGACCCTGGTGACTGAGGAGATGTTGAAGGCCACTACTGGAGGCCCTGTTGAGGAAGATATCCTTTACAAGATCACAAGTGTTCCTAAATATGCAGCTGTCATGGTCGACCGACAGCCAACATCCGCCTTCACCCAGAAGCAGATCAAAGAAGGCAGAGTCAGCGTCCGCTTTGTCAAGTCCACTTCACCTCGAGACAGTGTCTCATTTGTAGCCCGCAGTCGGGCAGCTAATGTCTCCTCGGTCCTCAACATCACAGTCCAACCTCTGGCCAACATTGCTCAGGATCCTCTCTTACCCCAAGGTGCGCTTGTGCAACTGGACAGGAAGCTTCTGGATTCAACTCCTCTGGCAAACAAAACCAGAACTTCCCCAACGTTCACTGTCATCCAACAGCCACAAGGGGCTCGCTTTGTGAGGTCTGGAAGTCCCGGTGCAGGCCAGCCAGTGGATGTATTCAGCCAAAAGGACCTGGATGAGGGCCGTGTAGCTATGGAAATTCTAGATAACTCTGGATCACGGGGTGGTGTCACTCAGGATGAGGCCCGCTTCCTTCTCAAAGCCCATGGGGTGCCTCCTGCAGAATGTGTGCTTTCCTTCCAGACAGGTCCCTACAATGCCTCTGGTGTCTACCCCGCAACTCTGTTGAGGACTCCGTCAAAGGACAGTAATGAACTCCCTGTTGTGAGTGGGATCCCTCGGGTCACTCCAGCTAGCCCTCGCTGGAGGGGCAAAGATGTCCCCACTACAACATCTTCTGGGACACCACAGATTTCTCGGCCTAGCAACATCTGGTCTATTCTTATCCCAATCCTGGTGATCCTCCTCCTCTTGTTGCTGGCAGCCATCTTGGCCTACTACCTGATTCGTAAAAACAAGACAGGCAAGCACAATGTCCAGACAGCAGCAATCAAGCCCAAGAATGGAGAGGTGGCCGGCACTGAAACTTTTCGCAAAACTGACCCAGCCAATAACATCCCCATGTCCAACATGGACTCCAAAGATGCAGATCCGGAGTTGTTGCAGCACTGTCGGACAACGAACCCGGCCCTGAAAAAGAACCAATACTGGGTCTGAGACACTTGGAGATTTGGACACAAAAGGGAGGTTGATCCTCAAGTGTTTGGAAGCCTCCTCAAATCATTCCTCTCAGTATTATTGACCTCTTGCCACACCAGTTTAAAAGAAAATAATGTTTTGACACCATTGGTTATTTACTTATCTCATTATAACTGTGGACAAATTCTCAGGCAATGAAACACTGAATACATATTGGCAAAGATAGAGGCAGTTTCTGATCTAAGGAGGCTCATGCCATGTCTATTTATTTTAGTTTTATCATTCCTCTCTGTCAAAGGGCACAAATGAAGACATAAACATGCCATGTGTTTGCAAAAAGTATTTTTGGGTGTGCTCTGTCATTGTACTCCATATGATATCATAGGCCATTATTATTCATTTGAGTGGATAGGTAATTTAAAGTCTTTGTGATAGTTTGATTTTAGTTTTTGGATCATCAGGAAAGTTGATAAGCCTTGTAAATAGATGCTGAGGTAAATATATGCTGTATCATCGAGAAGATGAAAAACTGCCTCTTTGTTTTTTCTATGTTCTACCGTTGTATTATGTTTCTCAGGGCTAAATTCAGTTTAAAGGAATAGTACAACATTTTAGAAACGAAGCTAATTCCCTCTGACTAAGAGTTTGATATGAAAATTGATACCACTCTCATATCTCTCTGTTAGATATGAAACTATGGCTAGGAGACATTAGTTAAACTAAACATAATGACTAAGGAGAGACAGATAGGCTTGGTCCTGTCCAATGGCAACAAATAATCACTTACTAGCACCTGGAAAGGCTCACAATTATATGTTGTGTCTCTTATGTAAAATCCAACCACAGTGTAAAAACAACATGTTTGGTTTAACAGAGGCTTGCATGCTGACCTGACGATTTCTCGGCCAGATGCAGTGAATTCCTGATTCTGTCTGCCACCGATCTCTATGCTACGTTAAGCTAACGTTCTCTTGGCTAGGGCTTCATATTGAACCGATTAATATGAGAGTAGTTTTGATCTCTTCATGTAACTCTCTGTAAGATAGTGGATAAACTTGCTTCCCAAAATGTCAAACTATTTTAACGTCGTCACACAATAACGTTTTAGCATTTTGACTTTTGTGTGGAGAGAAGATGGTTTAATAGCCTGCTCAAAACAGTTTTAAAAAGTACTTGTTGCTGCAACAGGTTTGATTGAATTTAGCTCGCCAGAGTCAGGTCATGTTATTATTTCTGCATGCTTCCAAAGTGCTTGTAAATATTCACTGGACTGGCACAGCACTGACCGCGCAGTTTGCAGACCACAGGCAGGACGTTATTTCGGTAGTGTTGGACTTCAACACATCCGTATTGGCTGACAGGCAGGGATGAAGTCATCACAAACTGGGATGTTTC
This sequence comes from Acanthopagrus latus, assembly GCF_904848185.1. Classification (NCBI taxonomy): domain Eukaryota; kingdom Metazoa; phylum Chordata; class Actinopteri; order Spariformes; family Sparidae; genus Acanthopagrus; species Acanthopagrus latus. The sequence continues at coordinate 17,489,544 of NC_051046.1, forward strand.
CAGTTTCCAAGTCTGCAATTAAGAATTCATTAAAAAAAAAAAAAAAAAAAAAAATGGTTGGTGTTAGGGAGGGGAAAAGTAAATAGAATGCTCCAGTGGTTAGGTTGCATTGACTTAAAAAATGAAGACATCAACAGAGTTTTTTAAGTTTTTAAAGCTATTTTTGATTTTAAGCATTCCTTATGTAAGCTGAATATACAGATGGTTTTCCGACTGTTTAGACTTGTTTTGTATGTTTAACTAATAAGACCGTTACTGTAAATCAGACTCATCTTTGTCCTCTTTAGACGTCTGAGCTGTGCTGGTTATCTGGCTGTTGAATGTTGAGTAAGTCAAGTCAAGTTGAAAGTGTACAATGAAAGAGTCAGAAAACCTTTTTGATCCACTAAAGAAAAGAGAGACTCAAACATTCATTTTTCTCAAAACTGTTTGACTATTTGCTGTACATTTCTTTTCTCATACTGTATATCGATGACTCCTTATTCTTCATTAGTTATATACTGAATATACAATAATCTCTTTTCAGTATTCATCTTCTATTGATCTAATATTTTTGTAGTGCTTTAAGAGCAGGAATATGTAAGTAGAGATTTTACAGATAGCACAGAGCTCAGGAAGTGATGTGTTTCGGGAGACTTGTGTATTTCCAGTGACATTATCTCTCACACATAGATGAAATAAAAAAAATACTGGTTCCCTCTTAAGGCCATCACATCCACATGTTAACAGTTTTTTTTTTTTTGTAGATATTCTGTTACTGAGTAAGATTTTTGGCCTTGATTAACGTCTCGAAATATATATATATATCATGTGTTGTGTCAAAGGTATATGTACATGTAACCACATTTAATTAGACTGATCAACTACAAAGTATGCCTGTTTGTGTGTGTGTGTGTGTGTGTGTGTGTGTGTGTGTGTGTGTGTGTGTGTGTGTGTGTGTGTGTGTGTGTGTGCAGGTGCCCATCACTCCACTCTGTCACTCATCTGAGTGACTGAGTTCCATCTCCATCCCCCATTTTTCATTATTTATTATTTCTGTCTCTCCCCATACATCATTTCATACGAGTCATGTGCTTTACCAGAGATTAAAGTGTAATGTGCCTATAAAAGTAATGGTAATACAAAGCAATGTTTAGATTCTGGAACAATGTCTGTTGCTGCAGGATGCCTCTAAGCTTGTTCTCGGCACTAATAGAAATAAAATTGTTCAAGCAACAAAACCTGCGTAAATTGTTTTATCAGTGACATTGTTGATCTGCTGTTGTTGACTTGGGCCAATTAAGAAATGTTTTAACGATCAGACACGTTGTGTCACTCGAAAGTGCAGAGATGTTCATGTTTTATTGCCTTTATGACTGTAACGTAACTCTTGCTCAGGTAGCAGAGCAGCAAACTTCCTCTTCAGCTGGATCAATATGCAGGAGCTCATTGGCATACACAGGAAAAGTGCAGGCAGCACATTTCTCCAGTGTTGGTCTGTCACTGCAGTGCAGTTTAAAATGTAACATGGAGTTTTAGTTGTTGCTGATCAAACTGGATATTTCTGTCCATATACACTCCTGCCGGACACAGTGGCTTCAAGTATTTTTAGTTACATGTACATTTTCCATCTAATTCTGTTGCATAATGTAAAGGGTCAGATTTACTGTGAAGTTGTTCAATCATGTTGAGTTAATGTGGATGATTTAAATAATTTATGGATGTTTGTATTCAATTTAATCAGTGTATGTTATTTAATGTATTCACATTGACTCAATGTGGTAGAAAAAAGGTTTGTGTTAAATGTGACACTTTACATTTGTTTAATAATATTAGTCACTGATTTAGGCACAAAAAAAAAATGTTTTGCTCATAACTTCTGCTCTAACATCTGTCAGATCAACCAGACAGACTTGAATTGGCTAACTTTACCTCTCATCATTAGATCTTTCAAATAAATTGACATTAATAAAACATATTCTCTTGTTTTTATTAGCTGATATTTTATTCATATTTGTTCTTTTGTTTCATGTTATTTCTGTTCGAATTCTTCTTTATGAACTTGTGTCTTTCTGTTTTATATTGCATGCTATCGTGCCCTTACCGTCTTTTGATTTGAAAAGGGCCACATAAAAAGAAAACTTTCCTATAATTCTAACCTGAAAATTGTAACAATTTGTACTGCTGCAGAACATTCTGTAAATGTTATTACTACATTATTACTACATGATATATAGTTTAAACCCATCAGCATAATATGACACTCTGCATGTGGTTGAATTAACTGTTATGTATTTGTATTTATATTTTATTTTACTTACGGGGTTGCAACAGTATGAGATTTTTATTGTACGATTACCATCTCAGAACATGCCACCAACCACATTATTACACAGTTACAATGACCCCTAAAAAACAGTGAAAACAGAAGGGCTTATTTAGTTGAACAAACACTTTGTCATGATTACACAAACTATTATGTCCTGACAGAAATGAAACTTGATATAAACTTGAATATATTTATACATATTTTGAATAGCATATGTGGTAAATAGCAAATGTATATGATACCTGATAACCATCAGTTTTCATTCCATGGTATACCTTCAAGCTGGTATTATGTACATGTTTGTTGTGTTGAAATGTAATGGAAATGGATGCAAAAACCAAACTCCAGAATAAGGGAATATAAATAGTCATATTGTAAATGTAGTAACTAGTTTTAACACTTTTATCTACAGTGAAGGGCGGAGATAAATGCAGGCAAAGAGAGGACAATAGAAACAAGAGACTGTTCCTTTAAGCAAAAGATATCTATAAGAATAAAGTTTCCAAGTAAAAGACACAACATCGTCTATCCTATATTTGGTTATTAATTGTGAAGAAAGCTCCCCATTTCTCCCAGAGAAACAACTTTATCTCAATCTTTTGTCATCTGCTTTTAAATAGATGTTTTAAGTGTGTTTGACCACCAGGTGGCGTCCGGGTGCAAACTGGCCCTCGAGCAGACCAGAAAAGTTCTTGCAGCCACTCGTCAGCATTTACAAGGTTCTCTCCATCCGTCATTCTTTCCAATGAATGCCCTTTTACTTTCAGTGTTTCTCTCAGCTTTCCTGCTCTCCTGTGTCGTCTGCTGGTGCCGCTGGCTCGCCGCTGGTCCATCTCGGCCCAGCCTGCAGGTTTCATAAGCTGCTTGGCACAGCTGTTCCTCCACATGTGTCTGCTTATGTCACCGTGCTGCAGTGGATGTCAACTCTCAAGTTGAAGGGAAGACAATAAGGGCAGTGTACGTCACTGCTGCTGACACCAAACCTGATTCAAAATGGGACCAAAAAAGTAAATATTCCGAAGAACGCGAATAAAACTCCTTCACAATAATGCTGATTGCCTCATTTCTGACTGATTCGGAAACCTACATTTAAACTAAAACAAATCATTTATAAGGTCAAAACAAAAGCTGCAGGCAAATTGTGTAGCTGTCATGCCTTTATAAGCTTGTAGTCGGAGGAGTTTTTTGCAACTTGGAGATGGACGTCATGTTCTGACGTTGAAGGATTGCTTGTGGAGTTCTAAATGTGAGCTTCACTACCAAAAATGCAAAACCCTGTAGAGACACAGAAGACATGATTTCCTTCTCCTGATACTAACTTGACACGACTCCGTCCTCTGCCACAGACATGCTTGGATGTTCCCTTGCAACCACAGGTCTTTTCGCCGGATCACCAATTTCTGCTCCAGATTCTTGTTTTGGAATGGAAACGTGTTACTTAATGCAGGACACCCCCTTTTGTACGCATTTGGCCTGTCAAGAGAGAATGAGCCGCTGATTGGCGGATGTTTTCCAACATCACTTTGGAGCAAACTGACTCCTCCTTTTCTCCCAAAAGACCAGAAGGAATGAAAACACACAAAGCAGGGAGGCGGAAGCATTTCTGAGATGCCATGAAGATAGACGCTTGAACTCTTAAACTGCGGAAATCCAGGACAAGACAAAGTGTTACATCTGATTGTCTTGTTTTGTATTAAACTGCTTTTAAAGTTTCAGATACAGCGCCAACGGAGGCTGCCAGGATCACAAAATATGTCAGTGTGTTTGCTCGAAATGTACCAAATCTGACAGATGTTTGAACTCATCTGTAACAAACTTATTTCATGAGCAAAGCACCGGGCAATTAAGTCAGCATTATTCCCAGCCCCAGAGCATCAGCTTGCTTGTTAACCTTCAATATGGGTCTGAGCCGCGTTGTGTTGACATTGGCTTCGGCTCTCAAAGGCAGGCTCCGAGTCGGCCTCAGAAGAAGAGACGTGCCTGTTTGCTTTGGACTTAACTCCACTGCATTATCTACAGACTCCATCAGCCCTCGACATGCAGTAAGTGGCATGCGAAGGGACAAGCCCTCCAAAGGTGGATGTGGGGTTTTTTTTTTGGTCCACGCTGTTCTCCAACTTCCTCTGACGTCTCTCGTGTCGTGCAGAAGTCACGGCCTGAAAATAAAACCACCTCTGATTGGTGCCGTCGGACCGAATCCTCCGCTGTGTCAACTTCGTTCTAATTGATGTGGCGCGCCGCAAGTTCCTGTTTGTTCTTATTTTGGCAACATGGCTGGCATTAAGCTGTGGGGCTGTTGCGGCGTAGTTTCTCAGGGATCACACGTCAGTCAAATCAGCGTGGGCAGTGCTGGGACGTCTCATTATTTGACTTTTTCAGCTAATGGGCCGCTGTGGGTTGCATTCATTTATTTGTTCCAATAAAAGCGCTGTCTCTGCTGTAAAACAAGACACTTTGGCAAGCAGAGCTGCAAAAGTAAAAGCTTTCATGGCACTCAGTGACTGCTGACATCAACTTGCACTGGGTGACCTGGTTAAACTGCTTTTAACCTGCATGCTGATGTGAACTGATATTGCTTATTCCATGAGAAAACCGGTTTAGCCAGAAGTTTAGAATTTCTTCTGAGCTATGCTGTACATTCATAGCCTACCTGTCATAAAGATAGAAGAACTAAAGTTATAACTTGTAAAATATAGTCAGAATTCAAAGGTAGTGCCAAAAACATGGGGGCCGCATATCACCAGAGTAACAGACAACTGCTGAGCTTTGCTAGCTGCCCTTGACTGTGGCTAGCTACTGTTAGCTCACGGTTCAGTTAGCAATTGAGCCACTGGACCCAGAGTTTGTCTGGACCAGGACTTTGGACCGTCATCAAAGGTCCCACTTAACATCGGTGTGTATTATTTTCTCATCTTACCCAATGAACTGAGACAGGAGATTGTGGAAAGACAAACCAATACTTTGTTATTGAGTTTGAATTTATGTCTAGTTTGAATGAAGTGTGTCAGTGATGAGTTAATGAGGCAGTTAAGCTCATCTCAGTACAGTAAAAGAGGAAAACTTGAATTCAGAAGGTGTATGGATATGTTTCTCTATTAAGTGAGGAAAACAGAAGAAAGAGTATTTGATTTCTTGACATATTGTGAGTTTATTTTGGACATTTCCTATGCAGACATTTGGCATAGTGTATGTCAGCTAGCTGAAAATACAGGGGCTATCAGACTATCACCTCTTGCAGGTACAAAGTGGTGTTATGCGACAGGACGGGCCGGGGCTAGCTGGTTAGCATGCTAACTTCAGCAACACTTCTCTGCAACACAGTAAATACACGTCTTTGACATAACGTCAGAGCTGTAGTTTACTTGCACTGTGTTGATAATGTTGCTGAAATTTTGGCTAGATGTTACATTACTCCTTTATGCCTCATATTAATAAACTTTGTTGGTATCCATCAAGTAAAATGCTTGAGATATTTTATTGATAAATGGTTAAAAATCAAGTAACAAATAAAATGCATCATATTAAAAACATTTCACTCCATTAAATAGCTCTGTTTTGGTTTTGGTTTTTGTTGTTTTCTCAAGAAATGTTTGTGCCTGTTCTGTGAAACTATCATCTGACATTCATGCTAACCACATGTAACACATGCAGCTGTCAGAGAAGGTTGGAGGTGGGTCCCCGGGGCCATATGTTGGGGTCAGGAGAGCACTGTAATGTGCTGGGCCGGGGCCAGAGTGAGAGTGAAGGCCCCGCTGCTGCAGCAATCGCTCCTGCAGAAAGAAAGGCCTCTCAGTCAGGGACACACACAGACAGCTGCATGAGCGATGCATGATTGAGGTTTTTGTTGTCAACTGTAGCCAACTGTACCGCAGCGCATCTGGGTGTGTTTTGTGGACTTTTCCTTGTAAATGCTCAGTTCACAGGAAAGGCAGTGAGTCACCGTCACCTTGGCCCTTCGTTTGCATTGCGGTAATTAAGAGTTATTGTTTTGCCAAAAGCGCCCACGCCAAGAGAAGCAGTGATGCAAAAATATTGCAGTGTCCGAAGCCACATGGCTGGAAGTTGCCCCAAGATGGTGCGATATGTAAGAAGTGGACACCTGTTAGACACATAGGGACACGGGATTTTATTTGATTTTTTTTTTTCTTTTTTCGTTTTGATAAGCCAGTCAGGTCATAAACATGTAATGTGAACGTTATATTACATGATTTGCAGACACATCATTATGGTACATAGGGCAATGACATGTAAAAATGTGAACATATCAAACGATGGCTGCAAACATTTTTTCCTTGCAACTGGGCTGAGGATTTAGAGGCCTCACATATTTCTGAATTGCCACAGCTGCTCTTTGTCTGCTTTGTCAAAAAAACAAAAATCCACTTAAAGAGCACACAGTTCTCTTGAGCCAAAACACTTACAGCCACCAATCAAACCTGCTGGGAAGTAATTTGGCACTCAAAATACAGATTTTTAGGTTGAGTGTCATTTTGAAAGTCAGTGTGGGGAATGGAAGATTTATAATATGTCACGCCCGACGCCAGATGTAGCTGCACCCTGTTGAGTATTTCATGAAGCAGGATTAGCAGTGATCTGACTAATTCTGATTAATTGTTCCTTAAGCCTGGATATCAGCATGTTGCTTAATAAATGTCTTGTAGCAGTATTGATGTCTCACCGTTAGGAATTTGTTCCAAGTGACTTTCAGTCACATCGTTTTACAGTCTTTGGTACTATCCTACGGATTGTGTGATACCTGCAGACACATCTTGGGCAAAACTGTCTTTTCACAGCGTTAAATAACACATTAAGAAGAGTAAGAAGAAAGAGATGACTTAGGAAATATATAGGCAAGCTAATGAGACACCCTCAAGGCTTCAGGTTATGTTGTATCATTGCTGTGAAAACCCTGGAAACTGTAGCTTGAATGCCTCCCTGCAACCATTAACGACATCTGCAGGCTACATTCCACTCACAGCAGGCAACTTATACCATGTAATTACATTATACATTAACTCTTTGTAGGATGGCTCTTACACACCGAACCCTACCATCAAGGAAACATGTGCATTGTTCAGTCCTAATGATGTCCCGATTTAACTGATCTCAGACTCAGGGTTAGCTTAGCTTGGCTCTCTCCTCAGAGGTGTGCTGATTAACCTTCCTTTAAAAAAGTCTGCGCAAGAAAACATGCTGACAATTAATTTTGGAATTCTTCAATGGAAAGGTTTTGGGGAAACATTTCCTTATTGGCTCTTTGAAGCTCTGTTGGAAGGTTTTGCGATCCCACATTTCTTTGCATAAACAGACAAAATTAACCCCATACCTTCAGCTGTACAAAGCTTTACTGTCTTTCGAGTCCTTTTTGGGTTGCTGTTTTTTGTGCTTTTTTGCTCACCTCGTCCTGTTAGTTAGCCCTTTTTTGTTTCTCCTCATGTCTCATTGTCTTATACTTTCTATTTATATGTTGACGCTAACCTCTTGTCTGCTCTCAGGTCCTGCACTCCCTGCCCGTGTGTGTTTCCCCTTCTGTGTGATTACCTGCCCCGCCCTAATGTGTTGCACCTGTGTCTAATTGTCACCTTCCGTCTATGCCAGTTCCTCTTGTTCCGCAATGACACTTTACTGGCGGGCCTTGGTTACCGACTGCTGATTCTTGTACCTCTGCCCTGTTTATAAACCCTCCCTGCATCAACCTGGTTTTCATTAAAGGAATGATTGTTGAACTTTTTAGCACCGTGTCTGAGTCTTCATTCTAGTACAATTCTGTGCGCCAGTGTTTGCTAGCTTTTTCAGCCTGCAGCAGCTGTGTTTTTGTTTCCCTCTTTACGCAACTCAAAGGTTGTTCTGGTGCGCCATTTACCTCAGTTGGTAGAGCGGGTGTCCCATGTACAGAGGCTTTGTCCTCACTGCAGCAGACCCATGGTTAGACTGTCGGCCTGGGTCCCTTTGCTGCATGTCACTCACCCTCTCGCTGATCTTGTTTCCTATCCAAGTCTTCAGCTATCATATCAATAAAAGCTAAAAATGCCAAAAAATACTTGAAAAAAAAAAACAGAAAAAAAAACTGCAGAGCACAAAAGTTAGCAACAAGCTGGTGAATATAGTGCAGCATTAAGCAGCATTGGTTTCACTTTCGGGTGGGCACACACACACAACTCAGAATAAATGATGACATTGCTCCATATCTGCTAATTTTTTAAATACAATTATTAGTTTTTTGCTGTATCTATTTAAAAGGTGATAATATGTCAGTGGTGTGTTTACAGCTTGTTTCTGCTGCCCCCAAGAGGAATAAATGAATAATTGCAGGTTCAAATGAAAAGCCCATACTGTAAAAGTCAATAGTTAATGTCGTCTTTGTTTAATATGTACCAAAACACAAACATGTAGTGGTTTTACTTTGTGAGAACTTTTTCTTGGGCAGCTGCAGTGAGTTTATTGAGTCCAACTACAAGATTCTAGGAAGTGTGTCACTAAAGATCCCCTAATTCCACGGAAAGTATGGACAAAGTCTGTAAATTGTGATGGATGTTTGGGTAATTATTTTACAGTTTATTCATTCTCATTTTCTATACCAAAGAAGTTTTGCTGCTCGTGTTCACAGACCTTACTGAAGATCTCTGTGAGTGTCGTTGCATTTTTGGGCTACGGTTGGGAAAGATGGGCAATGAGATCTAAGCTGTAATAAACTGGAATTATCCTTAAAACAACAAAAATCCAAATTCCTGGAAAAAGACAGTCGGTCGGAGAGTCTCATCCTCAGATCGTCAAACACTGACTCTTTGGGTTGACACCAGTCCAGAGCATCTGTGTTTGACGAGATGAGACCCTACAATTTTGTTGCTTTCAGGGGTCAAAATAAGGGTTCCCAACCCAACATCATAAATATCAAGAGTGATAATTAACTTCTAGTCCAGTTCACCCCTTGTGTGCTCCGCTCTCTGTCTTGGTGACTGATGGTTTCTCGTGAATGATATGGTTTACAAGCAAATTATGTAACTACGGCCTTTTGCCACCGAGACAGTACAACGATTTTCTTGTGATTTTTTTTTAACCTGACACGACTCACTCCTCAGCTCGCCACCGAGCCCCACTCGCAAGCTGCCTGGACACCAGCTTGCCTCCAAAGTCACCGTGCGGCTCATTTGGTTTTGTGGCCTGACCGGCGGAGCAGATGATTCCTCGCGTCCAGCCCTGAGAGAGACTTTAAACCTCACCTCCTCTGTGAGAAATGCACTGTGGTCACCCTGCTTTGTTACTCCCACTGGCTGGAACACTATTGTCATGGAAATCTCTGTTGTGTTTTGCTTGTGTGTGTGTGTGTGTGTGTGTGTGTAATACCCTGCAGTGGGGTGGGACAGACTACAGAGTGAGCCAAGAACAACACAGCGCTGGTTTAATATTGCCTCCCACCCTCCTTTCATCCCTCATCCCTCCCCCCATTGCACCTCTTCTCTCTCCTTCACCACTCAACCTCCATCCTTGCCAACCCCTCATCCGTCCTAATGCCCTCCAAAACCGTGAACAGAGGCCATGAGTCTGGACTGGGCAGGAAATCACCAGGGTGGACCCGGTGAGCACTCCCTCCAGGGTTTATTGTGTCACTACATGAAGCAGGGAAACAAATTGCATCAGTTTAAATACACACATGTGTAAAAAAAAAAAAAAAAATGCCAAACAGGTTTTGATTTCTTTCTTTTCTTTGGAGAACATGACAAATACTCCATGCAGCAATGATGTTCTGCCTGTTGGCAGTTGTTTTTACAATTCGACAAAGTTTCGGTCCTTGTGATTTTAATGAGGTGGGTCTTTGATTATGGCAAAAAAGTTGTGCAAGTCCTCCCTGTTGATTTTGGAGAATGAAGGCACCAAACTGTAACATGACCAGAGGAAGTGTGGTCCTGAGGTGGTCTTGAAGGTGTACGTGCCGGGTGAGGCGGTGGTCAGACCAGGGCGGGACGGGGCTCAGCACACAGAGACGTGGTATGCAGGACCTGATGGGGAAGTTGTTTTAAGGAAGAGCCCTTCTGGAAATTCACTCAGAGCTGTCTGCCACTGCTGCTTTTCATCACCGACGTTGTTATACGGGCCACCACATAACAATTTGAGTCAGTACAGTGGATGGAAAAGAACAGAGTTCTTCAATAACACTCAAGAGCACTTTACAATGTGTGCTGCATGTCAGTTTACCAAATGAAATGTGCTTTAAAGCAGCGATAATTGAAAAAATCTTCCACATTCCTGACACATGATGTACTTTGAAGCAGCCATAATTGATTGTTTTGGGCTATCACAACACAGATCAAGTTGACATGGAGACTTACTTGTACATATGGTAAGTTGTGTTTCTGGCAAACTGACAACCACCAGTATTAATGTTAGTTAGGTATGTTTCTACAACAGATATGTTGAAACTGGACTTTAATGTATGTCACAACTGTTTGTTTAGGTTGACCTTTCTATTCGTCTCTTGTGACAACATTGCTGCTTGGTTTAGGCCCCAGAACACTTGGTTAGGTTTAGGAAAACATCACGGTTCAATTAAAATACCTGTTTTGGTCGACACAAACATCAACGGGGATGGTCCGACAGCCCCAGCACACCACGTCTGATTTCAACAGAAGCTCGCTCTTTTTCACACCCACCCAGATCTCAGCCATTCTCTCTGTCCATCCTGTGAGCGCCACTAGTGCCTGGACTCCATCAGGGGATCTTCTTAACTGTGCACATGCCAATAAATACTTGTTAACTCTTGCTAAGTCTTTGCTGATTTAAATCTTACAAGAGGGGAAAGATATTTTATAAGAAAAAGTCAAGAATGTGTCTGTTAATCAGCTCTTGAGTAAATAATCCATATCTGAAGGACAGAAGTCGAAAGTGAAAGTGAGGGGGAAAACGAAAGAGTTTGGAGCGTTACTGTAAACTGAAGAATGTAAAACAGTGGGTGGACAGCATGAGACATCGATGACTGCATTGTCACCCATGTTTTCAACACTAGCAAACTGTTACCACATGTTCTTCAGATTCAGACCGAACGTAATAGCAGCAACTGTTTTGCCACATTAGTGCATCATGGGAAGCGCCGGGTCAGTCCATCATTTTACGTATTAACACGACTGTAAGAGCTCTCTGGACGTGTCAGCCACTGGGAATGTGACTTGTTTACAAAGTGGGTGGATGTTTTCTCCGCTCTTTTCTGGAACATTCACTGGGATCTGTCTAATTGCTGGTGATATCTGCTCACAGTTTAGTCTCTAACCATCCCGGAATGCTTGAGGGAGCACGGGGAAGAAAGAATCACAGAGCTGCCTGTAGGGGAAAAGCGTTGGCACGCCTCCACAGCCGAACAAACGGGGCAGAGCTCCTTTTTTACTTTTTTCTTATCTTCTTCCCTTTGCTCTGTGTTTGAGCTCTGACATTTGCACAGGGCGTGATGGAGGCAGATTAACCACGTCCGCGTATACACTCCTGCAATGTAGGCCACATTCTTACTTGCGCACGGATTGATAATGCTATCTCGGGACTGGTGTTTTAGATTTCACCTTTGAAGTGTCATTGGCCTGCTTATTAAACTGTCATGGGAATTATAAAGAGGTATTATGCAGTTCTGGGCTGGGTTTTCTTCAAGTTTCTGGGTGTAAATCCTAATAACATTAACCAGTGGAATATTTGAAACTTTTCCATCCGTTAAGAAGACGGCCCCAAAATGAGCACAAAGCCTGAAAAAATAGCTCTCAGATGCTCGAAATCAAGGCTCTGCATTTTTCTCTTTCATCATCGAATGGTAACACAAAAGGGAAGAGCGTCTCATGTGATGCTCATGGCACAGGCGTTCCTTATGATGCATTTGGACCGACCGGCTGCCTGAATGAAGCTGACTGGCCATGTCTGACTTTGTGTTCGGTGATGGAAGATTATTCTTTGAGGGGACAAGTGAAATTTTCTTCCAACATTAAAAGACTCCCCCATTTTTATAACTGAGTCACACTCTTACTTTGACGCTGTGGTTGGTCGAAGTAAAAGCTCACTAAACATGAGTGATGTCGCACTGCATTGAGTCCTCTGAACCAAAACATACTGTACATCAGGGAGCAGTGAATCACAGCGGTGCACGGGCGTCTGTGTTGTTGGAATAAAAACCTTTTAATCACGCTTGGCTGTATACGTTCTTCAGTCTGATGTTAGTTTTCCAATGTTGACGTTTGCTCTGTCCATTTCACGGACAGATTAGACCGTCCCAGGGGCGATTGGGGGGGCGGGGGACTTTGGTTTGAGACAGCCTGACCAAACTGGATGGCTGGAACTGTCAGAATTATCACCGGTCATTCCTGTGTCTGTTTTTTCTTTTCCTTGTGCAACCAAAACATAGCTGCAGGCGTTCACTGATCGATGTCAGGGATCTGATGATTGCTTTTGGCAGGTCACTTCAATTTTTGAATTTCGTAACTCTTTTTCTGGCCTGTTCGAAAAGCAAAACATTCTTCCCGCTTAGTGCTTGAATACGCTGCAGAACAAAACGATGCAAGTAATAAACAATCTCCTGCAAGTCGTTACAGTTATAAAAAGAAAGCTGATTGTTTGATCATCAACACATGATTTTAAATTATGATTGTACACTGGTATCATTATAGCTTCAGCACAACTTTGCTGTGTTTTTTTCTGTCCATTTCCTGTCGTTCCTGATACTGCCTATCCAAAAGGTATCGTGACCGCTTCCAGTTCCGCCTAAGCTGCAAGCACTGAACCTTCACGAGGTCTGCAGACCTGCAGGGCTAAAAAGCATAAAGTTCAAATGCTTTACTGATTTCACAGTTAGTTATCCCCTAAACCCAAAAACGTCAAACTCCATGAGTGCATACGGGGAGATACTGGAACTGCAGACTTTTTTAACAGCAGATACTGAACAGGGACAGTTCACCCTAAAACCATCCCCACCTACTTTATCATCGCACAGAAGGAAATTCTTCTGAAGGACGAGAGGCTCTTGCTCATGACAGCGGGGGATGTAGTGGCATCCTCCTCGACTCAGCTGTAACGTTAGCTAACAATGGTTGGTGAGATGGCAGTATTGGTTAGCCGTAAACTAATTTTGTTTAAAAAGCGCACGGTCACACCAGAGTTGAATATCCGGCTTCACTGCCATTCTGTGGGGATCTTTGGTGGCAAAGAAAAAATGATATCTAGTGGCACGTGGAGTTTCCCATTGGGAAACTTTGACCACCAAAGTTGCAGTTGTGTGTACTCGACCCCACAAACAGATTACAAACCAGCAAACTGAGCTCTGCAGTCTGTGCATGGGGTTGCTCAAAACAAGGGTCTCTGGATCATCTGGAGTAACCAGGCCATGGTTTAAGGACAGAGACATTTGTGTACAGTTTGTTAATTGTATTTGAGCACCGCAAGCTAAGTGCTATCTAGTTCCATTATATTTGAGAGGATGGATCTAGATGGATCAATACTAACCGACCGTTTATGTGAACCAGAGCCATTATTGATGTTGTCAGCTACACATGTGCTTTTCTATGCTATGACAAGCCAAAACGCTCTGTTGCTGTGTTGAAGGTCTGTTCCCCGGTCGTGTGATCATCAAAAACACTCCTCTGCCTTCATGCTTTTCTTGCCGGCTTGATAATTAATTAGCTCTTCCTGTTACTGGCTCTCTGCTCCCCTTTTGAATGTACTTACTTTCACTGACTGCTTGCTTGACAGCGGTTTCAGCCTTGAACCAGAACCAAGATACGTTGGAGGGAAATTCCTGAAGTCTTCGACCTTGGTCACTGCAAATGATAGACTGCATAACAAATAGTTAAACGTTACTTCAAGCAGTGCTCGGATGGAAGAAAAAGCCCTTACTTGCATGAATTTGCCAGCTGGAGTTTGTGCTTTCAGCTTTATTCGCCGCAAAAAGCCAGCGAGCCAGCTGTGCAGACACTGGTTGCGGCTGGCTAGCAACGTGTGCATTGACTCACTGAGCTTTGAGACTGCACAAGCTTAACTCCTTCAGATCGCTCTGCATTTTCCTTGTCTCTATGCTCATCAGATGGTGTCACCAAAGGATTAGCGCCGTTGTTTCTGTAAAGTTTAAAGGACCAAACTTGCTTCAGTGTTGCACTTGTCACTGTTCACATTCTCTCGCATCTTTTTACAGAACTTATATGTCATCGCTCCGTGTCTTTAATGGTACCTCCATCAATTTCACACTTTAAAAGTAACATGAAGGCTTTTTTGGCTGTGGAAGAAGCTGCATATAATCTGATAAAGTTGCATTGTGGGTATTGTAGGCGCTAGGGTTTGAAATGTCATTTTAGAAATTATGTATTTTTGGTTCTTCTGAATCAATTTGATCATTTGTTTTTAAATTGTCCATAATGAGTCCAACACTGTTTTGGGAGTGCAAGGTTAGACCAGTGGAGTGATCTGCAAAACCTCTTACATTACCCATAATGCAATTTAGCCACTGGTTGACATTAATGGGGGCACTTTCAATAAGTTTACACGCAGCTTCCTCTGGAGCCAGAACTCTTTCACATATGCTGTAGTACTCCACTGTAAACACACTTTAATATGTTCATGTGGTATTTATACTTTTGACCCATTTTCAACAGATTTTGAATAAAGTGGTGGCTTAAGCTTGTGTGTATGCTAGATTAGTAGAACCGAACACAAAAAGATGATCTTTCAGAATTCCTAAAAGTCAGCTGCCAGGATGCACAGTGTTGTTTACCTCACCTGTCACTGTGCAATAAACAGAGACTCCAGTTGCAACTAATCAGTCGATAACAGCTACAGGGATTTCTCCATAACAGAGCTAATGAGTACAATATCATGACTTACAGTCACCCTGAACTGATAAGACTTTTAAAATGACCTTTTAAGATACTTGTCTCCGTTGTTATAAAGTGGTCTTGTGTCTTTATGAGGCTCTTGGACACTGACAGCACTGAGTTTCGATGTGAAACAGAGGAAGAACAGGATGTGTATATGTGTTAAGTTGTCTACAGTGAAGCTCAATCATTGTCACGAAACTCATCTGAGTTTCCAATAAAACGCCGGGAACGCCCAGACGGAGAGCAAATGGCAGTTATTAATGAACGAGGGGGAGAGATCTCAGCGAGGAGGCTTTTGGATCGGACAGTGAGATAATGGTTTTCTGCGGCTTTTGTTTCCCAAAGCAGGAATGTTGTTTACAGGGGCTGGACAGAGTCTCAGGAATGCAGACTGTGTTCTGAGGAAATGGCTGTTGTCTCTGGAGAGAACTTCTCTAGACCCGGACCCAGAGGGGGAGAGGTGGCCAGGGAACGCAGCTTCATGTGAACAACAGGGAGCTACTATTCCTTTCGCGTGAGCAGATAACGTGATGACACAGTAGTTATACCTGTGTGTTTACGCACGGCCAGAAAACACTCCATCAGAGTGTTTACGCCTGGGAATCGCTTGAGCTCGGTCTGACGTGCGAGCAACCTGTGTGAATATCCGGTTTATTTGAGAAAAGGTTTGTGTTTGTTTTTAAGTGCAGATGACAACTGCCAATCATGTGTTGCTCAGCTGACCTGGATGGATCAGAGCGGTGCTCTTTGCCCCGTGCGTACCATTCTTGGGGATCACAAAGAATAATAAGTGCTTAGGAAATCGCTGTTAATGAGCATTTAATGTGGATTACCTGTTACTCAGACGCCGCAGAGGAGTATTAACACACAAACTCTCTACGTTTGTGCCTTTTATTGAGCTATATTTAACCAGGATGCCTTAATTTCTTCCTGGTTTCAAGTTTGGGTGGTCTCCTGGTGCTTTTTGTGTCTCAATAGCCGCTGAAACACACTCACAGCAATCTTGAAATGATATGTTCAGCACTGTGACTTTTACATCTTGACTATATTTGGAAAACTGCTCACTGAAGCATATTTGTTTCGGCTCATATTACCCCAACATTACAAGTTAGAACAATTGTTAAAATGACCCGTCAGCTCCCTCTGGTTCCGTCCTTTATTCTCATCCTATCTTTCATAAGTGAACAACCAGGGTCACAGGAGTATCATCTCAGTCCTGTGGCATTTTATGACATTTTACCGGCACCTTTCGAAGTCTATACAGGATGTGACTATTTTAATAATCAAAACATGAATTTTGGATTGAATATCACCGCGGCAGTCGTATTGGATCCTGCAACACTTCATCACCTCAGCAGCTCATTAGACTGCAATCTCAGGCAAGCTGTTCAGAGGCCTTCAGGTCACAGGATGTGATTTTAAGTTTCCACAGAAGTTGACAAGAAGTCACACAAACGTCAGAGCCACATAGTTCTTCTCCTGCGTCTTTCTTTTGGAAACCTTTTACTACCTGAACCATTCTGACTCGGCACCATTGTGCTTTGATAAACTTGTAACAAACCCGGTCCTCGTTGGATGAGTTTTGGTAGGGAAGCAGTCCAGACCACTTCAGTCAAGTCCAAGACAAGTCCAGGTCAGCACATGCTAAAGGAGGACTATGGAGTTTTGGGGAAAAGGTTTTAATCAGAAGAGAAAGACCGACTCATTGAATCACTGACTGTTTTCTGAAGCCAAAATAAAGGCAGCTGCGAATCAAACTGTAGGGGCAGTGATGTAATTCTTTGGGGCAACTCTGCCCATGAAAGTTACATCACCTAAAAGGGCTTGTCTTGCCTCTGACCGGCTGAGGTTGGTGCTTTAACAGCGTTTTTGACACCGTTACCAAAATTATTCCTTAACCTTTCAGTGAGAGAGCGATGTCCTTTATGTAACCAGAAATATAAGTCTTGCTCAAGGAGAAGTCTCGCTCTGAAATCTGATGTGGTGAGTTGTTGCAGATTGTCCAAATCTGCTCGGCCATGACCTGAGAAAAAGACTCCAAACTACTTGGCCAGTTTATTGTGATCTCCCTGCAACAACTCACCCCCCTCCCCTAAGATTTCGGATCATGACTTATCCTTGTGTGAGACTTGTGTTTCTGGTTAGAAAAAAGATCCCCTTCAACAAAAAGGTTACACTTCCCCAAACTTTTGGTGAGAATGAATCATTGAGATGCCAAAATATGTAAACCTATGGCCCGGGCTGAACAATAAGGGGATTCTCCTGTTAAAAAATGTGTGTTTTTATGGGGGATTGACACTGACAACAGTTCTCTCTCAAGTCGAGTCAACTGGACTCAGTCGAGTCCAAAGACTTCAACAGAAAGACCAAGAGCTGAGTCAAACACAAGTCAGTACACCACAAAACCAAGTCATGTCCAAGATAAAAGACAAACTTTCTCCAAGCTGGACTTGAGTACTTCACCCCTGACACTTTGTCTCAGAAGTTCCAGCAGTAGACTATTTTTTAATAAGCATGTAATGCTGGAAAAAATACTGTTGCCACTCACACTCTCAAGTTGTAAACTCATTTTATGTGCACTTCATAAATGGAGATATTTTGCGTAAGGACTCATTCTGCTCTCTGAAATGTCTTTGACATAGAGCTCGCTCTCTGTCACCATAAATATCAACCCCAAATACAGCAAATATGTCTGGAATAGAAATGTAGTTTTAATGACACAAAGGTGAAAGGTCAACAAAAGGCTTATAAAGATACAGAAGTGTTCAGATTAGAACTACCACCACTGCAGTTTCCATGTGGCGACACAGCAGTGCTGAGGCTATACTTAGTTCATTCTTAGTCTTCCTCAATTAGAGGCTGTGGTCCGAATGTAACAGCAACAGCAAAGTTTACAGGCCTCGCATTTGTCTGATCTAAGCCGGAGCCTGTTTCTCTTTATTCCTCCAGCCCCTGCAAATTTCCACAGCTACCTCATGTGCAACTTGCTCGCTATCTGAAGATCTCTGGATTTCACAATCTCCTCTCTTCTGGATAAGCGAGTCCTCACCATGTGACGTCCTGAAAACGCTCCGCGGTGACTTTACTCACACGCAACAAATGCATTACCTGTCCAGGCCTGTGGCAAGGAAAAGATCCCATCACTTTGAAAAACAAAACACACCCACACGCACGTATACATCACAGCCCGATCAGACATCTGTGAGGATTAATGAATCACAGGTTCTCCTCCCAGCTAAGTGTGAGAGATTGCAGTGTGAAGTTTATTCTCACCACTCGAAATGCGATGAGACACACAAGGTGTCTGTCATCGCCATAAAACCAGTCAGAGGAGCTTGTCACACCCTGTTACCGTGATAGTACATTAACATGATGGAACTGACGTGTGGTTTTAGGACCGTTAGTGCAAATAAAACGTGACGCAGGCTCATGAATCTTCTAGATAAGCCCGTAAAATGAGTTTCCTGAGTTTTCTGTTTTCTGTGCAGCCGCTCCAAGCTGTACATCAGCCTGACTTCTTGGCTCTCCTGGCTTTTCATTTTGCCAAAGAATTGTTCATGCTGATTAATGCTGAGCGGACGATCCTGGGAGCAAACTGATGAGTCAGTATTCGAAATGCTTGTTTTTTAATCCTGCAGTGGAGGGAAAAGAAAATAGGTTTTTTAAGGATAACTCCTGTCCCCTGTTGACACCCCGCCGAGGCTGCTGTGACCTGATTAACTTCTCAGGAGACCCACTTGAAAAATGGCAAAAACATTTTATGGGACTTTCCGGAAGAATGTGGAAGCGTTTGGGGTCCAACCCACTGGAATGTCCTCTCTCGTAGCCAGGCAAAGTGTTAGACGCCTGCCTGGCTTTGGATCGGTGCAGCCGAGGGGTTTTTTGGCCCCTGCACAAGGTGTGTTGAAAAGAGTGTTAGTATGAACCTGAGATCAAACACTGGCGCCAGGTGGAGACGCGACCCTTCGACCTCAGAGCGTTGGCACTTACAGAACAAATGGATGCTGATTGTGTGTGTGTGTGTGTGTGTGTGTGTGTGTGTGTGTGTGTGTGTGTCAATCAGAGTTTTAATTAAACATTTTTAAGAGCTCCGCACAGCCCAACAGCACTGACACTGCTGAGGTGAAACGTCCCATTTCCAGAGCTCCTCTCCAAAACATTTACAGTCTAAGCATGTTTTCACTTGTAGGGCAGGCAACACGGAGCATATGTTACAGGAGACATGGCTCCAAGGTGGAATCCCTACCAAGTAGAGAAAAAAAAGCCCTTCAGCCACCTGATGTGCACATTTCTGATGTGTCTGGGCAGTGAGGTGCATCTGGAACCAGTCAGCCTGAAGTCTGGGTCACCCCTCCTCCCTGTTATCGATGAGTGAGAGCAGGGCAGTAAGACAGGGAGGTGAAGCAGGGCAGACAGAGAGACAGAAAGACAGACACAGAACTGGAATGATAGAAAAGTGTGGTCAGGGCAGCCGACAGGAGGACGACACCAGGTCAGTTGTTTCGGGCTCTGGGTCATTTTGAGCCAAAAGGGCACTCTATCCCTGAAAACAATCTGCTGTGACAGCCTTCGCAGATCATCTTGTCCGACACACAAGAAAGACTTTTGGCATCCCTCAATGGACTTACTAACAAAATGACATAAAGTCAAGCTTTATTGAGACTGACTGACTACTAGCTTTCCTTTGACTGCAGGCAACCCCCTGGCCTTCTAGCTTGCACCATCAGCAGGTTGAACCAAAAGCCTCAGCAGACTAATGCTAGCATGCTAGCGCAGTAGACTAAGGCAGCAGGAGCAGCGCTGGGACTAACGCATTACACAATGAATGTGTTAGAGTCATAGATTTCAAGCATGAGGAATTTATCAACAACATGCCACTTCTGTCAGTGTGTCACTGTATAAAATATCCCCAGAAGAAGAATCGTGTTGGTGAAATGCTGAAATAGCCGCTGAGTCGGAGTACTCTGATTTACCGCGATTAAAATAATATAACTCTCGTCCATTTATTAGCCTGGTCTTACTTCTGCTGCACTGCAATCAGTGACAAACTCACTAAGTGGTGAACATTATTTCGAGGGGGTTCTGCGGAACTTCTGTGTTGTTCTGGAAGCCGCTCGCTAGTTTACATTAGTGGACTCCATTTTCTAAACGAACGCTAGCTACTGTCGCTTTCTGTTTGCAGAGCGGACGGAGGCGCTGAGACGAGGCACTTGAGAACGTGCATAAGGTCACATCCTTTGGACTGTCGCACAAAATCCGACCTGGGTTCCTCGGAAAAGAAATCCACAGTCCAGCAGCGTTAAACAACTTAAACAAACAGTCCTCGGGCCGAGAGATGAGGCAGGCCTCATGTTGCACCTCATGTTCCAATTGCACACTCACATATGGCCAATAAAAGTGATTAATACGTGTAAACCGCTACAAATTGTAACATAGAGCAACTTTAACTGAAACTGGGTTAGTTAACTCTTTAACTGGTTTCAAATTCATTCCGCCTTAGTCTACTTGTTGTTTGTCATCTACGAATTAAACTATTACCTGACAAGTCAAACACTGACTGGATTTAGGAAAACAAGTCTGACACTGAAAAACATCCGTATACTGTTTATCTCCCGAGGATCTTGACACGGGATGAAGAATGGCTGTTCTGGGTACAAACAAATATGACTCACGCTCTGCCGAGAGACACACATGTCTGTTTGGAACAGTTTCGTGATAAATATTTGCATTTTCTTTGCTTCACAACGTGACAAGTTAGCATTTTTCAGAAGTTTCTACACGTGTGCATAGTCACTGAAAACAAGTGGTTTCCAGTAAAAGGGATCTGGAGTGGTCCCAATACACATTTGAGGAGTCACAACAAAATTAGGTTTTTAGGTTATGTAAATCATGTTTTTTTTTTTTTCTTCAGGCCTTCAGAAATCCTTCAGAGAAATCAATCTGTGAGGGAGACACTAAGTCTTGATTGAGCTCTTGTCCTCACTAAAAGGCCACATAGCCTGAATTCAGTGGTCACAAAAATATTTGTTCATTACAGGGTCAAAAGTGATGAAAGTGACCAGATAATCCCATGTTTTTCTGCAGGAAGTTGAATAAGATATACTCATATCGTGACTTCTGCAAAGCCATCAGGGAAAGACTTGATGATTACAGATCGCTCATATTGGTAATCAAGTGAAAGGACAATAATAATAATTACCCCAATTGCCAGGATTTCTCTCTCAAACTAATTCAATGGAGCCACAAATCTGCTTTGAAAGTTGGCTTTTGGCCCCGCTGTCACGTTGGCCCCAGCAGCAGTCAGCAGTCAGCAGGCGGAGGAGTAGGAGGAGGGATTACCAAACCCGCCGTGTGTGTTCATTCGACCATCTGTTGCCTTTGTTCCTCTCAGATGCTCGGGGAGGAGGACGCTGTAATCCTCTGCGCGGCGGAGGTCAAGTCCATGTCACTCAAGTCGGTCCAGGAGTGAGACAACAGTCCCCGTCTGCTAAACCATGAAAGTGAAACAAAAAAAATAAAAAATTCAGGCATGGCTTTGCTGCACACGCAGACTTCATATTTCAAGGAAGCTCACTTAAGAAACGACTAAGACGTTTTGAGATTTAAAACTTGGAAGCTCGGCGTGTTTGACAAAGTGGTGTGTGATTCATGTGTGCAGTCAAAGTGCTACTGGGATGTAAACACATTTGCTGCTGTGCTCTGGAGCTCAGACTGATTTTTCATTAAGGGAAACAAATGAGGACTCGTGTCCTCTGAGGAATCCTGTCGATGGGCTGGAGGGGCAGTTTTCCCCCCCAGATGAAGCAGACATGGAACTGCATCGTAATTTCACTCAGCATCTTGTTTCTTTTTCTTTTTTTTTTCTTTTATAGACATCTGCTGGCACTTTGGGCCATAACGCTTTTACCATGTGCCTCTACAGCAGCTCTGCAGACCTGAAAAGAAATTCACGCTTTCCCCCCTTCAGACGAGCCAAGTGAGTCGCTTTGGAAGTTTCAAGCATGGAAATGAGCGATGAATGCGCTCAGCGATGTAAATGTGATTTGCAACGTGACCCTCGAGCGCGAGCAGACCCACAGCAACAGGTACATTACAAAGCGAGAAGTGTAGTGCCGCTCTGCCCCCAGACATTTTCACGATGCGGCTTCCATTTTCGACACCATGCTGGATGGGTTTCAGTGGCTGTGCTTTTTTCTCTCCTGGAAAGAAGGTGGTTAGCTCATCCAGGCTTCAGCTGCGTCTGATGGAAAAAGCCGAGAAGACGGCAAAGTTTGACCGGTTTTCATCTCCCTCACTTCCTCACTCACACAAGCCGGGGTTGCAGCAGAGAAGTGCACTGTTAGCATGACTCTGGCGATACCTCAAGTTTTTGGAACTTTTTCCAAGGTGTCATTTTACAGCCATTGAGTCCTTTTTTTTTCGTTTTTTGGCCCAACTAATACTCTGTGGTGCACGTCTCTGCAGCGTGCAGCAGACAAGCTTAATTAGCCTGAAAACACCCACCCGTTTAAATGAGCTTTTATCACTCTGAACGGTGTGGTGCTTTATCCCTCACATTTTCTCTGTCAGTCTTTGGTTTCCGAGTGAACTTGATGATGTCTCCTCCTGGCACATATCATGAGGGTGACATCATCCGGCCGCTCCAGTTGCATACCAAAACCTGAGAGAGCCTGAAACATTACCGTCAGGCCCAGTCACTGGGTTCAAACCGAAACATCTGGATTTTCTTTTTGAGCTTAAAGCTGTCGAGGCATTGACTGCAACTGTACACTTTGCTCCTGACAGACAGTGGAGCAGTTGTGACCCTTTAGCATCACTATACATGTCAGCACAATGGAAGCGTCAGTAACAAGGCGCAAAATAGTAATGAGGCACCTGTTGTCAGGGTTAGAACAGACCCATTTAAAAAGTTTACGGCAGCACTTTGTTGGTTTTAACAGCAGAGCTGTTGATTTGAGCTTGCGAATGAAATGTTTGCTTCCGAAAAAACATCTGGAACACATTGAAGAGAAACGCCTGGATTTCGCTTTGACATATTGTTCCAGGCTATAGTTTGGCATTCATCAGCTGTCTCAACGAATGAACTCGGCAGAAGAGAGTTACTCAGGAAACTTTCAATAAAATGTTCTTAGACTAAAAAAAAGCTCTCTATAGAGCAGTTGTGTCTTGAAGGGTTTTTTTTTTTCCAATTAGCCATTTGAGGAAGAGGTCAGAAAAGTTAAAATAATTATAATTAAACAATAGTAAATATTTTAAAAAGACCACGATTCTACAGCCATGCTAGCAACTCCATGACTGTGATGGTTACATAGACACAGTGTTGAGCTAAAGGCTAATGTCAGCATGCTAATATGTTGAAAGTATTTTGCCCGTTGCCATGCTAATTTTGCTAACTAGCACTTGACACATTGTACAACCGAAGGAATATCGTAAGTTTTGCAAAAATTAAAAGTCAAGTGATCATGAAACTGAGTAGAATTCATTCTCAAAGACTCAACACAATATAAACACACCTTTAAAACAAGCATAAATAGGCTATGAAGTCCACAAACTTATACAAACCCAATACCGTAAAAGTTGGGATGCTGCGAGAACTCGGAAGGGAATGTGATCGTTTGCAAATCCTTTTTGACTCAAACTTAATTAAAAACAATACAAAGACAATATAATTAATGTTTTACCTTACCATTTGAATAATTTGTGTAAGTATCCGTTTATTCTGATTTTGGTGCCTGCAGCATGTTTTAAACAAGTTGGGAGAGGGACAACAAAAGACTGGCAAAGTTGTGAAATGCTCCAAAAACTCCTTAAAATACCTTAAAATATCTGTAGCAGAATTTCCCAGAGGTCCATATAATAAATGTCTAGATACAAAACAAAAACTGTCATCCTCTTTGGTGGCATTGAAGGAACAGTCAGGCGACCGCAAACATCAGCAGGATTCATCTTGTGGGGGACAAGAATGTCTGTACAAAATGTGATGGCAGCTCATCCAGTCAGCACTGAGACAGACCAACGCCGGCTAGAGTGTTACCATGGCTGGAAAACACAGTAAAATGTGCTTTCTGTTGAAAACATTTAGATAATAGGCCTACTTCGACCCAAACCTTAAATCAGAACTGTTCCTGTTCCACTGAGACTTCTGGCAACATGTCCACATTTTTCTGTCTCTTTTATTTTGCTCTAGCTTCACCGTGTCAGTATGTTTACACATGCACGGACATTTCAATAACAGCTCCTGGCTGTGCATGTTTTGTTTTTTTCTTTATTCAGGACAAACTGTTTGTATGTGTCATCACATCCGGCTCACAAATACCCTGATGAACTGAGTCTGGAATATGGAAAAACACAGTAAGAAAATTTTCTTTTCATCAGTGTTTCCTTGGTCATTTTTTTTTTTTTTTTGCTTCTTGAGATAAGAGTTATATGAATCATTGTGAATATAATATGATGCTCACTCATTTACAACAAAAAAAAACACTTGAATAACTGAAGTGGGAAGCAATAAATAAAAAATACTTCCTCGCTGTCCTCATTGTGATTTTTCTTACTTTCCTCGAGTATTTCTTTATCTGACAATTTAACACAAATATCTGTGCTTTCTACTCCTTGCATTTTCAAAACAGGCTTGTTAGTTTAGTTGTTTTCCTTTCATCTTGTGATTTTGGGAAGGAATGGAATAAAACCACGTAAAAGACTAAAACAGCTATCTTTCTGCTGCGTTCAGGAACAGCTCGGACAAATCCTTTTGATTACACCTTCAGGAGAAGTCTTTGAATTATATGATTATGATGTGAGCTTCAATAAGCTTCTCACAGAAATGGCAGGTAGAAATGTCCATCAGAGAGAGTATTTGAGTACATTTCAGAGCCTGCACTTTTTTACTTCTGCGAAAATAGAGAAGTTGAATCAGTGCTTCTACTTTTACCAGCCTTTTTTTTTCCACAAGTATCTGCACTTTTACTTGAGTAAAGAACGTATGTACTTTTGCCACCTCTACTGAATAGTCCAGATTTCGCAGAAGTGGAAAGAACCAACACACAAGTCTGCCTCAGTATCAAATGCTACTTCAAACGATTGCTGATTGATATTCCAGTTATAACAAATCCACAACAAGACAGTAACAGATCACCATCATTACTTTTTATTAAGATTTTTAAGTCCCCTTCCCTTAAATCAAGTGACAAATTACTTCCTGAAAATCACCATCTGTTACTTCAGAGACTGAAACAAAAGCGTAGAGTTCCTGCAAACTCACCAGGTCACACATCCATATCGGGCAACAGTCACTTGTGTGAAATGTCTGGTGCTTAACTTATGGCGCAGCTTTGGAACACGAGAGGGAAGCGTCGTTATGAAACCTGACTGGAGGTTGTTCGACTGGTTTCTCTCTTTTGCACCTTTTTTGCCCCAAATCTGCCTTTGGTGTCCTCTGTGGAGTGTTTCTTGACTTTTTTCCAAATCCTCTCTTCACATTTTCCTTAGAGTATAACAGGTAAAACTTACAAAACCAGGGAGCACATTTCACTTCAACCAAAGACAGTAAAAAATGAAAAAAAAAATGAAAAAAAGAGGAAGCCCAGTAGAAAACATCTGACTTCTTTGGTCTTGGAGAAACTGAGTGCAAATGCTGACAGATTTAAAAAAAAAAAAAAAAATGCAAAGAAAGCAAAAAAGGTTTGTTCGACATAAACAACACCACATGTAGACAGTGAAGAGTTAAAGGCTG
Organism: Acanthopagrus latus; assembly: GCF_904848185.1. Classification (NCBI taxonomy): domain Eukaryota; kingdom Metazoa; phylum Chordata; class Actinopteri; order Spariformes; family Sparidae; genus Acanthopagrus; species Acanthopagrus latus. The sequence continues at coordinate 17,515,411 of NC_051046.1, forward strand.
CAGATGTGGACTGAACGGTACCAGTAACTGACACTCACATCTGAGTCACGCACAAACACACAGGGACCATTTGTTTACTGAGAAACCTGCCGCTCTGAATCAGCACTTCTGTGTTATCGGAGGACCATAATAAGGCCCTGACCTCAAATTCTGAAACTCACAAACACCAGGCGGAGACGTCACAGCAACTATTTTTCATTTTCACTTTTCATCCACACGCAAGCACAATGCTGGCAGATCAAACCCTCCGCCATCAAAACACAAGGGAAAGAGTCACAGCTGCCGAATGAACACCAGGAACCGCTCGAGGAGAAGCTCGCAAAGACGTTCCCTGCACGCCGTGAGGTAATGCTTATTACTGCAACGCAGACGTCACTCCACATAAACCTCGGAGGTTAACACGACGTTAAAGATAGCCTCGCAGACCGCAGGTTGCAATGAAGTTTCTCTCTTGTGAAACAGAATGAGTGACGTTACTGCCACAACTCGCTTTTAGTAACAAACACTCGAACAGTGAAGAATGGGAGCTGAATTCTCAGTCAGTCGAATCTTGTTCAGTGTGGAGAAATGACTTCATTAAATGTGAGAAAAAAAGTGTAAAACATGACACTGTACTGTGATCGCCACTGGAATAAGAGCAATAAGGTACGCCTATTACTATGCAAGGAATAGTTGAACATTTTGGGAAATATGCACATTTGCTTTACTGGCGAGAGTTAGATGAGAAGTTTGATATGACTCATGTCTGCAGGACAAATCTGGCTCTGGCTGCTTAGGTTAGCTTAGCATACAACAGAAAATAGCTAGTCTGGCTCCTTCACAAGCTAGAAAAAAAATAACCTTACAGCACCTTACACGTCTAATATAGTATGTTTAATCTATGCAAAAGGCTAAGTGTATCACCATGTCCTAACTGCATGCGACAACAAGAACAGTACAGAAACATCTAAATATTACGGTATAAAATGTATGTTCTGATTAAATACATTATAACGGAGGAAGATAGGCTATTCAGGAAGCACTCACATCTTTAACGTGAGTGTCGACGCCTCCAATTGGATCTCCAGCACACAGGTATGTGGTTGGTTAACTTATGTAAAAATTGCTGAATTTGCTTTACACAGACTTTAATACATAACATGTGGACGGCAAGCGTCTGACATCCTGTAAATTCAGATGCTTGCATGCAGTTGGAACACAGTCTAAGTATGACAAATATTAGTTTTACAAAATCAGAATCCAAAATACTTAACTGATCCCTACAGGGGAAAATTGCAAAAGTTACAGTGGGATCAATAAAGTTCTGACTCAGGGCGTTAAAGCCTGATTATTTCATGATATGGCAGCGTTACAGACCCAGTAGAATCGTGAATTGACTTTGTTTTCTCACCAGTTTAAACAAATTAAAAATAACATGTTTAATTAGAGAGCATTCAATGAGCCAGACTTTTTTTTTTTTTTTCAACCTTCACACAGAGGCGGGCTAGCTGTTTCTCCCTGTTACCAGGAGTTATGCTAAGCTAAGCTAAACCATCTGCTGGCTGTACCTTCACATTAAACAAACAAACATGAGATTGGAGATAATATTATCATCTAACTCGTGGCAATAAAGTGAAATGGACAGATTTTGACAAAATGTCAAACTATATCTGTAAATCATTATGTGCACAGTTAACTGATAATCTGTATGATATAACGCGGTTTTATTCATTAGATGTTTTTTTCTTAAATACTTTATATGAACCTCCAATTGAACTGCTATTGACCCAAACTACATCAAACACAAAACTGTGGTGAGTGGTAGAATTTGGTCTTGCGTCACCAAAAGTACTGAAATGCCACGCTGGAGTTTCGCCTCACTCGACCAGTTAATCCACTTCGACTACCCAGCTGCTACACATACCAGCTGACGAGATAAACCTGCTGCTACATGAGAGCGCTTCATTACTTTTTTGTCTTCCACAGGGGAAACGGGATTTGATCAGCCCAGTAGTCGACTCACTCCAACTCATTCACCCACACACACCAACACACTCTGACCCGATAGTGTATAAAAAAAAATTTAAAAAAATGTGCAAACTCGTTTCTAGATACAATTCATTCCAGAAAAACACCAGCCGTGCTACAGACAAACGGTCCATGTAAAAAATATGTTTCATTCCATCAGAATGCCTCAGATCCTTAAAGGCACTTGCTGCATGAAGAAAGTAGGTAAAATTACATCACTTAACAGAACTACTTGGTTTCAGTGAGTCTTCCACATGGTGCAAAGTTAAGACAGACTCTTTTTCTTTGTGCAAAGAGACACTAAAGAAACTGAAATGAAGTTTGAAGCAGTGAACACCTGAGCAAGATGAGCGCTCATCAAACAAGGCATTACGCAGTGACTTAAAATCCTAAAATGCTGCGTTAAACAGTATCTGGAATGTTTATCAGATGTTGGTTAAAAATAACAAAAAAACAAAACAGGGAATATTTGGGGTTTTTTCTCTCCATAGAAGCCACTTGAATCAGTCCCAGGAGGAGCCAAAGTGCATGATGATGGAGAGAAGGGGACAATTTCAAAAACAGAACCCGTTTCATGGCATGTTACACTAAAAGACAATCAACTATAGATCCACTATGAATTTTGAAACCTATAATCTTATTTTAATGTTACACCTTAAATTATGTAAATTAAACAATATGCTGTGACATTGCCTATGTGATGTGTATTTCAGAAAAAAAAGGTACAGTAGGTCTTTAGAAAGACAAAAAACGTGACTTTGAATCCATCTAAACGAAAGACTGACTGGATTAGCACGTCTCTCCAGTAACTTCCATGTCACTCATCAAAGACTTCTTCTTCCCCTCTGTGTTTTTTTGGCATCTTGAACAGGACAGCAGTTCCGCGTCTTTTACAGACAGTCGTACATGCGCAGGGTGCGCTCCAGTTGCTGGACAACACGTTGGTAAAAGGCTATCTGCTCCCTGAGGTAGGCCTGCATCATGTCTTTGAAGTCCACCTCTCGCCGCCGATGGAAGTGGCTCATCTCTGCCTGGAGGGCGAACCCCACCGTCCGGCAGCGTTTCCTAATGCCGTCGGCCTCATCCTGGTCCATCTTCCCTTCATCACTCATCCGCTGGCTCTCCTTCACCTTGGCAAAGGCACCTGGGTTGAGATCAAAAGTTACATAACTTTAAAAACAGGAGTCTGTTTAGAAGGCAAACAGAATGCTAGGGTCAGATAAAAGTTCATCCGAATGCCAAATAAACACATTGGTTCCCATTTACCTCTAATGGTGCATGGTAATGTAAGCGGTTTCAGTTTTACTCTGAGATGAATATCTCAAACAGACATATTTTATCGCTTACACATGAGGGTGTCTAGTCATGCAGATGGCTTTGGTTTCATTTCTAAGGTTTTGGGAGTTTCCACTCAGATTCCTGCTGCCCATCCTCACAACCTATATTCACATTTACACCATTATTATAGCAGCGACGCAAAAGGTCAAGCAGAGTAGAAAAAAGAGCAACAATTCTGCACAGGGACGAGGTCAGGGAGGGATTATTGCGTCATACAACTACAGGACTTTCATCCAGGAGACAGCTTTTAGTCTCCAATGTGAAAGAGAAAGTTAATTCAACTTACGCAGTTAAATTGCCTAACGTACATTATCCAGCTGAGGTTAGGTATGTAAAAACAGCAAATTGGTAACTTAAGAGTTATTTCATTACAAACCAAAATGTTTTTCTTAACCTAACCATGTAGCTTTCTTGTCTAAACCCAATGAGAGTTAGATGACAAAGGTTCGCTGTCACTGGTATGCTGCCAGGGTCCTGCTGTTTTGGGAGTCACTGGCAATTGGCCTATTCAGTTGGCCTGGGCGATATCAGAGGGATGATATTATTGTCGCTTGAACTGCCCTGGGGGAGCGCTGAGGTGAGAACACAAACAACACAAGCAATTTGCTTTTGCTTTCGAACAGAAAAAATGGCCAAATTGCCGAGCTGCCGTTCTTAGAAACCAAGTCCTCCATGTCGGTATGTTAAAGCACTACATCACTACATGTGATGCCACTACATCAGGACAATTAAGCTGTAGTGACCTCCCAGAAACATAATGCACTAGTTGTTCTGGCTAACCGACTGAACCCACTGTCAACCTTTTTCATATCACCAGTTTCTACCAAAATGGAGTAGCTAAGAAATCTGCCGAATGGAGTTTAACATTGATTCTTTCTGCTGATTGCTGTTTAAATCATTCAAACTGCCAACAACCACAAAAAAGTTTCCAAGTATCCCCATTGTTTTGGGTTGAACATGGAGAGACTGGGTAAATGCAACCAAAACTATGTGAATGGCCAAATTTCATTGGAGGTTAGTGTTTATATACATTTGGTGGGACTGATCTTTACATGTCACTATCAGCTAAATAGCCACTTTCTTTCAGGCAATGTATAAACTCAAAGAGTAAGTCAGAAGCCACTGAGGGGCTTGTAAAAATGTGTTTCTGATAAAACGATAAAAAACAAAACCCCAAAACAACAGAGAAGCTGCAATAAAAGTTAAATGTAGTCTTAAAAACAGTCTCAGATTTTCATTTCTCTTCGGGTGGGTCTGAGTGTTCCTGTACGTTGTGATATATGAATTAAACTGCTACAGTAACATGTCAGCTTTAGTAAGGACCAACATCGTAACTTTTCCTTCAGAAATTAACGACTGCAAAGCTCAACACTTTATAGGTAAAGCAGGGAGCACACCACACAATTACTTTTTGTTTCCCTGCATACCAAACGTCTAGTTTCAGATGATGCGGACAAGTTTCAACCACATTCTCCCAGACTGCCATGACGTCACTTTCCGAGTAAAGAACATGGCAGCCTGATGGCATGTCGCCACGCTGCATTTCCCAACAGATTAGTGGGTCTGTCTCGAGCTCAAGCTGAGCTCAAAACTGCGAAGACGATTGATCCTCAGACATTCATCACACAGATAAAGTTGCTTGCAGAACTAGTTTGGACAAGCTAGCACGTCGCTCTGTCTTTTATGTGTCCAATGACAGCGTACAGGTTTTATCCATTAACTCTATCTGTGAGTTCATGCCGCCCTGGATTTTGCATGGAATTCCTGGCAGAAGTCTGGGAAAGCATGAACAGCACTTCCAGTCTGTTCCAGCAAGGAGGCGTGTGGACTACAGTCTGTAGCACTGACCTACATTCATGTATTCTGTTTTCCACATGAGAGGAGAATGTGCATCACCAGATCTGTGGGACATAAAGGAACGCCACTCGTGGTCGCGTGTATGTGCGCGGAGCGGGGAGTAATGGGGGGGTTGAATCAACATTTTTTGGACCAGCAATAAAGCAAAAATCTCATCACAAAGACAGCTCTGATGTGCTCTTCCTCGCAGCAAAATCTTCTCCTAATTGATGCAATGTTATTCTATGACAACCGCAAAACACCAGCGACAGAAAGAAGATCCACTTTCAACATGCTTGACTCTTGCTAATGCAAAATCTCATCAGAATTAAGTGATATGTGCTCTACTTCGCAGCAAAATCTGCACTCTCACTTGACGCAAATCATTCTGTTAAAGATACACAATACAAGAAAGACCGTAGCAGAATAAAAGGCAATACTGTGTATGTATAGGTCTCTTTTTCCACAGTTAAAAGCTCTATGATACAAGGCCAGTGGTGTGGAAAGTCACCAGATTTGTTTATCTTGCCTAACCAGACTGGCTACCGCAAGTTTTATGGCTGTGGCCAAAGAAAGAGCTGAACTATTTCACATGTGACAGCTTCATGGGTCTGTGCTGCGTAGATATTAGTACTCTGTAGGGGATTAAGAAGGGCTGGGAGGAGAGGGTGAAAAGAAAAGAGAAGAAAAGAAAAAAGACAACACTGTACAGGGGAGGGGAAAATGTACATAAGGCTTTCCCACAGATTTTCTGAGGCGTTCCCACATACATTTCAGACTTTACAATCTGGTTGGCTATTCTGAACGAAAATTTCCCCTCGATTTAAATATAATTATTCCATTAGGTAAAACATTCGTATTTAAAGCTCAATCAATAACATATCTGAATCTAACTTTTCCTTTTTTAAATCCTGCGAAGATAATATCTTTTGAAAAACAAAATAATGGACCTTATTCCTAATCTGACAAATTGTTTTCATTTTACAGCTTTCCAATTTATCAGCAACTAAAGAGATGATGGACACTGAAAATCTGGAGGCACATTCGTCCATATATCAAGGTAACACAACATATGTGATGACTCATTACCTGATGTTAGTATTCAGCAACTTCCTGACTAACGTTACTGTTTAATTACATTATGTGTGTTTCATTTCCAAGTTTAGATAAATGTCTCCAATATGGTACTTATCTATTAATTAAGCCTTTTCCTAATCAGATCATATCAAAGCAGTATCATGTCCCTCTGGATTAAACTATCCATTGTCTCTGTGGTTGCTATTACATCAAACATTCAAAGAATCTCTACCTGTCGTTTACATGTTCCAGTTTTTAAATGAACTGGTATCTATCTATCTAAAATGGTCCAGAACGATTTCTAATTACATCTGTTTATTTCAGCACTTGCCCGTTCCTTGACCTCGTCATGCATAAGTGACAGAAAAATGGTGGGTGGATTAACCAATTAGAAACACGATTAATACATTCAAGTCAATTTAAGTTTTTTGCCAAAAGCGAGCAGGACATAATGACAGTGCTAGCTTGAGTTAGTTACAGGCAACAGCCTCGTGCACATATAATCTGCTGTTAAAACGTCCATTTTTATATAATAAAAGAGTAGGGTCTCTTCACAAGGCCTTTTTTTTTTTTTTTTTTGAGGGAAGAGAATCCAATGCTTTTGAAGACTTTTCCAGACGTGCAGTTACCCTGTCTTGCTTAATAAGTCATACAGTATGTGTGTGTGCAACAGGGAGAAAAGGAATGAGGACGGTCAAGATTAACTCTGACCTCAACCCCCTGGCTGACTGAACTCAAGCATCTGCTAAATTCCTCATTCCCACAGGCCTCCCTGGGCGCAGGGTCACTGCAGGATGAATTCAGGAAGTGCAGCACTTCTTCTCAATGTCTACATCGATCCGAGAACATGAAATCTGAGAACGGAAGTCCCTCTTTAAAGATTTGCACTTGTTTACAGCATGGGGTGCTTCTATTTATGTAAGACTGATGATGACATTTCCCTGTTCCCCATGACTGAGGTCCTTTTTTAGCAGAGCCAGCATTATTTTTCTGCACAGTCTGCGGATTCTTTCAAGATCCAAACGTTAGCGCACGGCATTTTTAAGACAAGTGTGTCTAATTTTAACTCATTCTCAGCTGAGGCCGACCACAGCTAATTAAATCAATCTCTCTGTTTATAGAAAGAGGCCCAAACTGAAGTGGAGCCTCTTGAGTTGACGCCAATTTGTGTACATCGGCTGTGCCCTGCAGTGAGTATATAACCAGTCAACATAACATAACATGGGCTGATAAGTGGTGCACGAACATCGACTGTTTGGAAAGAGATCTTACAGTAATGGGTGTCTGCAGGAAGCCATGTGCAGCCAGGACAGAATGTTGTCTAATAACATTTCTGCAAACCACTAATACGTTGAGACTTGTAATACATGTCAGATCATGTTCACATTATTTGTTTATGATCAGACTTTCATGAGGAGCGTTGACGGGGCTTTACAAAGAGATTTTCAGCCATGGTGAAAAATTATATTTTTGACTGGAATGACAAAGCTGGACATCTTCAGCCGTGGATGCAGTGACTAAACTGTTTTAGCTGCTGGTAAGCAGAACAGGTTTGCATGCTTAAGTGCTCAAAAATCATATTAATTTTCACATACTGTCCTGTGCAGCACTGTATTCCTCCCCTGTCTGAAACGCTCTGTTTTAGTGCCAGTTTAGGACCCCGCTACTGAATATCAAGTAGGCTCTGATTGGTCAGCTTGCAAACGTGTGACCCAGCATTGCTAACTACAGAAGAGCAGCTGCTCTAAGTCAGTTCTTAGGTGCCAAACTTGTTGCTGGTATTAATTATGCAAATGTGCGACTCTGTGATGTCACAGATTCTGGGACTACTGACGAGGCGTTTCAGGAGCAGTGTTCTCCATGGGAGAGCGGAGCTTCTGTTTGTAGACGAGAGTGAAAAAAGATGAAGAAGCATGACAGGTCTCCTTTAAGCCAAAACACGTTTTCTGAACCCTAATCAAGTGGTGTTTGTATGTATAACTTACCAGGGCATAACACAGTGTTGTCAGAAGATTAAAATCTAAAATTTAACATAAGAAACATAAAGTTGCAACAAAAACAAATGTAGGTTTCAACATATCTGTGGTTTGCAGAAACGTACATTGCCAGCATTTATTCCGATGACTGGGTTGATGTAGCATGACATTCGTCAGAGTTAGCTAGTTAGCTGAAAAAACAGTTTAAATCAGAACAGACAAAAACTGTTTATTTTCCTTACAATGTAATTAGCCTTTTAACTCCCTTTAGCAACAGCAATTACGTTCCTAAAACAAATTCATTGAGAAAATGGTATTTGGGATGAACTGAATGACCCCATCATTACAAAAGAGGACATGCTCCTCTAAAAGTTGTACTTTTCCTTCAGAGGTCAAGTGTGATACAATCTCCAATTATGAAACACATTGCTTCACAATCCTCTTGAGGTGTGTGATTTTGTGCCTGTGCGGGGCAGTGAGGAGAGAAACTATACTGGGCTAATATGTGAAAGCATAGCCCCCAGTATGTAATGACTTCACTGCTGCAATGCAAACCACAAAACACACAACACCCACGCTTTTCCTTTAAGACTTGGACTTTTTCTTTTGCAAAGAAAAAGGAAAAAGATACTTGGCAGCTTATGGGCCTGACGCTTTCCATTCCAAGATAATGGGCTATGGTTTGGTGAACAGAGGTAGTGAAACAGCCATTACTTAATATTAAATCACAATTAAGTTAGGACACTGTAAATATGAAAACCCTTAAACTGTTTTAATGTCCAAAAACAAGAACGTGTGGTGTAGTCTTCCTTTCCAAATCTGCTTAATCAGAATGACTCATCAGTGCACTATAAAATAAAATAATCTGGGTATTTGGTCCAAAGACTTCAAACACAGGAAGAACTAACGTGACTGAGTACGATTAGTGGATGTTATTCACATTGAAAGACAAGTAAACAGAAACATTTTTCAACCAGGGACAAATGAGGCCTGTCACCACAAAATACTGACTCTTACCAAAGGACTCTGCGTCTGTGTGTGTGTGTGTGTGTGTGTGTGTGTGTGTGTGTGTGTGTGTGTGTGTGTGTGTGTGTGTGTGTGTGTGTGTGTGTGTGTGTGTGTGTGGAGGGGTTGACGTCTGTGTCAAGCACCACAGTGAACTGATGAGACATTTGTTCTCTGTTGACCTTTCAAATCTAATAAAAACAACAAAAAAAGGAACAGGAAGTTGCACAAAATGTATTTAAGTCTATGTAAAAGAGAACTGTCAGGGTTAATCCTCAGCCAGGAGAGCTAGGAAGCTAAGTGTTAGCAGACGAGCCACAGAAGAGACAAACCACTTCAAGCTACATTATGTGGCTCTTCAATTTTAAAATAACAGCTTCAAAATCTAGTGTCTTAGTGTAACAATGAATACTACTAAGGTAAATAGTGTCTCTGTGTCACCTGCCCTGCCCCTCTGTCAATTGTTTATGCGTTATATAACTTCGGCTAGTGGGTCGAAACTGGATCATAGTTTATTGAGAGAATGTTTTCTGGTTTTCCCTCCAACGTCCTCTGTCGACTCTGCCTCAACTCTTCGTCATGTACGTAGTTTCCTGAGAGCAACTTGTAGCTGCTGCGTGCCCACTGTAAGCTACAAGTTAGTTCAACTGATATGTCGACCATGATAAGTTGAGTTATGGCTCAGAATAACTGTCTAGAGTGGTCAGACTTGCCTGAAAGGAGAATGCCATGACTGGTTTTACCTGTCAGTTAGCTTATTTGTTAGCTTGGTCTCTAATAAATTCACACTGTCAATGATAAAGATGTATCTTTTGAACTAACCATGCAAACTTACTGTATTGGAGACCAAGCTAGCAAGATGACAAAATAAGCCCAGCTGTCAGTTAAAATTAACCAGCAATTAGCTTGTTAGCTTCATCTAATAAGAAAATAAGTTCACAGGGTTAATTCAATATACATAGACACATTTAGCCTTAATCATTGAATCCTGTCTCATAACTATCTGTGATCAAATTTTTGGAGAATTTAACAATAGAGGAAGGCTGAATACTATACAGGCTAAACTAGAAATCACTGACTTTCCATTTACTCAAAGGTCAGCACTGTCAAGATGGCACATATTTGAAAAGTTCACCAAAGAGTTACATTTGGTCATATTTGCATCTGCACTGGCAGTGAGATTAGTTTTTTTGCAATGGTCTCATTCACAAAAAAAGGCTTTTACCAGAGAATCTTTCCACTTTAAATGCTGGCCCTTAGTCCATCATGACGAGACAGATCAAGATAAATGGCCTACTGATAGTAAGATCCTGATGGCAGAGAGGAGGAGGGAACAAGGAAAGGAGAGGAACAGCATGTGCTATGGAACTGAAAAGAGAAGAGAAGAGAAGAGAAGCGGAGACACAGCTTAAAGAATGCATGACAGGGTCAAAAGGACTCTGCCATATCTGCCAGTGTTTAAAGTGGATCTTAAAAGCCTCAAGGACACGCAAACATGAAAAAGCCCACTGCTGAGTAAGCTAACCGTAATAGTGTTTACAGCAGCATCAGATAAAACCCGACCTGGAGTTTATGTCCTGAGCTGGAATGTGCTGATTAAATATCCTTTGTCCATTTATTTTTATGGCAAGTTCTTACTCTGAAGAGGGGCAATGGCAGGCTGGAACAAATATTTCCCCATTGGCACAGAAAATTAGTTACCAGAAGCAGCCTCTGCATGCTCGGTTCGGTATGACGTTGCACACCTCCACTACTTTTTCTACCATGACCATAAGAAACACACTTGAAGCGTCAAACAGTTTCAAAGCTCAAGCCGAAGCTCTAAAGTCGAGCCATGCACAAATATGTTCAACAGATGATGTTCTTTTAATAAGAAGGAATCTGACATAAATTATTCTATACTTTTACAACACAGATGGTGTGATAAATCCACACATCTTGTCAGACATGCTCCTAAACAGATGTATTTGTTTATTAAGAGGGATACACTCAGCACCGATCGTGAAGGGAAGTACAATGAATCACCACTCGATAGCCCTGTGTTTATCTCACAACGTTCCTCTGCAAGGGGATTTAATTCATCCCCTTTTCAGCTCAGGTTTCCTGCTTTCTGTTAAAAAAAAGGGAGTTGTCAAAGTTGAATCAAATGTTGGAATGGATGTGGACTGAATTATTTGGGATTTCCAGCCACCATTTGGAACAAAATGTCTCGCTTTGTTATGAGTGTCGAGTGTTTCTAACTCAGCCAGCCCGACAAAAGTTCAGACACTGAAAGAAATCTGTCATGTCGTCACACATAATATAAAATAAACGACCAGCATGAACATTACTGTGACTCATAATTCCTTTGTATAGCTCACTAATATTACTTTATGCTTCGTGAGACAAGAGCTGTGATGTATTGAATCCCCTCCGGGTCCTGAGGCTTTCTGCTGTGTTTCTAACGGTGACATTAAAATTAATTTAGAACAGCCCCAGCTCTTTTGTTATGGAACAGATGTATCATTTTCTCCGTGTGTTTGCTCTGTAATTTTTGTCTAGCGAGAAGTGTTGCAATTGCTGGAGAGAGAACAGAAAAAAAAAATGCAAGATGTTCCTGCGATTAAAGACATTTGGCCGATCCGATTGTTAGTTGTCCTTGACGACACAATAAAGCCTATCCGAGCAAAGTGGATATCCGACCTCCACTGACACGTCCTTCCAAACGAAGGATTTTCCAGTGTCCCGACGCTGCTGATATCTTGCTTGCACAACAACATCATGACACAAGAAAAAGACCGGAGAATGCACAGTGAACAATGCTCTCCTCTGAGGGATGGCGTCTCCATGCCAACCACAAGCATAGTGTCAGCGTTGCCACAACTACAGTTACGTTGGCGGACACCCAGGACCTTTGACAGTTAAAGCTCCGTTCATCTTAAAGAGAGAAAGAAGATTATGTTTTAGTTTAGGGTTACATTAGCTGAGCCGGAGACGGACAGGGCCAGAAGAGCCATCAATCTGTGAGCTAACTGGTGAATGTGATGCCAAAGGAGATGATCAAAATGTGAACGAATACAGATGACAGTGACTTGGAGTTTCCATTTATTCAGGATAATGCAAGGCCCACAGCAGGAGATTCAACCTCCAGAACCACTTTTGTTATTAAAGGTTGACTGGAAGTGCAGCCTATCCCAGCTGGTACACCCTGCCGAGGCCGCCACAAAGCTAAAGCATAAAGGAAGACGAACACATTCCTATCTACAGGCATCTTCAGTTTTTCCAGTCAACCCAACCTGCATTTCTTTGAGCCAGAGAGATTGTGCAAACTCCAGACAGAAAGCTGCCAGCTGTCCCCGTCATCTCCAGCTGTGAGGCAATAATGCGACTAAGAAATCATGTCATTCTTAGCAGGCATTCATACTAAAAATAGCACTGCCTTTAAGCAGCACTAATTAATTTTTTGGCCACTTATTGGGCTGAAAAACTGACGACACATCGGTGGTAGCCAACTGTGTTAATGGACACATCTGTCCTCCTTTGGAGTTGTGTTTTAGATCTGTCGTGGTCGACTGCTTGAGAAAAATACCCGTCTCCTTAGCTGCTTAATGCTCCAGTACTCCGGTTATTATTTCATTATTCTCATTTTCATGTTCCTTTTTTATTATCATCCTACATGTTGTCTTTCCAGTATGTACAGTGGGACTCTTTTTTAAGAAAGAAAAGGAAACATTTACTGATTCCAGCAAAAATGTAATTATTTTCTATTTTCTTTACTCCTGTATGAAAATAAGATGAGTGTCTACTGAACATTGTTGGTGAGGAGGGCCCTATGGAGGGATGTTGTAACATAGGTCACAGGTCTTAGTGATGGTGCTAGGTTTTGCATTGTACAGCAAAACGTAAAAGGGGCCTCTTATATTTTGTCTTACTCAGGAATATTAAAAACATGATGAGGGGTCTTTTCATGGTAGGCTAACTCCTCTCTTACCTAAAGGCTTTTTCGGTCTAGTGCCACTTAGACATAACATCTGTGGTTCTTTGCGAGGAGGAGGGAGGCGACGGTGGTAAAGACCAAGTTCTTGGAGACGTCTGTAATCTCCTTCAGTGTGAAACAACAGTGCACTGGGCCAACACAGACAGGAATGCAGAGGCGTGAGGACAGACAGTGTGTGCAGAGACGAGGCTCTAGCCTTTGTCAAGATTTATGAGAAGGCAAACAGGAGAGCGAAAACATTTGCTCTCCATAGTCGCCGCAGTCAGCTGATGGGACTGTAGCCAGCAAAATAACATACAATCGAAAAGGTGCCCTTACTGGGCCACTGCACGCTCCTGAAACCCAAGCCATGCTTTCACAGATTGAGGTTAATCTACCGGCTGACAGTGTGATATTTCCTTGTGGGTTGTAACCAGTGAAAGGAATGTTAATCTGTAACATGTTTGTCAACTAAAACAAACACGCCATGAGCTCCTGGTCAGCACTGGGAAAAATGAAACAACAGAGAACTGTTCGGACAAAACACACAAAGACGTTCATGTGTGCAATAGGCACAATACCAAACTTGATGCGAGACGACCTTTCTTTATCAGCGGGCATTTGGCTCACACGTTCCCTCGGAGCTGGCAACTAAATGTCTTTTCCTTCAAACTGATAAAGTCTGCATGTGTTTTTTTAGTGTGTTGCCATATGGAGGACAACTAACCCTCTTGTCCACATTAAAAGCCTGGCGTGCTGGAGACGTCCCAGGGGAGCAAGCTCATTCTCAAACTGAATAATACTTTGCTCTGGATCACAGAGAGTTTTATCCCACAATAAGTAATAACTGAGGGGGAAAAGACAATCCTGTTTAAAGTTATCGAGATATCAAAAAAAGAGGCAACATAATAGGAAATAGCACAAGTCTGGTTCTTTTAATTCCGAAGAAACTCACTGCAGATTCCCACAGCTCATTAGTCATGACTTTTACTTTGGTTTGAGGTCATTTATAATCTTGTACTTCAAGCATTTATTCCACTGTGGCCCTCTCTGGCCAACCCACAACTTCAAGTTCAATTTAAGTGTTTTGGTTTGTCCACAAATATTCAACAGAAATTGTTCCTGTACTTTCCACAACATGTCACTCTGCGGAAACAGGTGGTGCAGAGCCAGAGTTCATTCAGAGCCAACGCCTCAGATATCATCTTACACAACATGTGATCAGATCAGATTGGACAGATACCCACACAGCGGTGCAGGTCAGTTTCACTCCATTGTGCACCCTTTTGTGTTAATTCAAAGCTTCAACAGGTGGTTGTATCTCAGATCAGTCATTGTCAGCTACAAAATCTACAGAACATGATATCAGCCTCACTCACACGAATACCTGTTGCAATAGGGTCCATCCCATTTTCAAGTTTTACGACTCAACCCCCATACGTCATCGATAGTGTTCACCAAAACAGACACAACCAGACATTTACAATATGCCATCTGCAGCTCATCTGCTGGAAATGGAAAAGAATGAATGCTCACAGTTCCTCCTTAATTTCACACTTTCCGTCACATCATCAACTAAAAAAGATCACTGCTTCAATAACTAGCCGCTAATGGTGCTTTATAGTCTAACTAAGCAAACCGTGCTCCTACCCTGCCAGTGTGCACTGATGTTAGAGGAGCGATACCAAGTGCAACATCTTTACAAACCTGTTTGTTAAAAGGCCTTAGACTGAACCAGTAACACCAAATTTCCAAAGACTCAGCTGCTCCCAAGAGGAAAATAATAAGAACCCATGGATGAGAATGTTGCAGCACTCCAGTCCATCAGGGCAACTGCAACATGTTGTGTTTTCACTTCTCACTCACCATTTAACTTAACTTGTCTTCTTTTAAAGTTTAACATCAAAATCATTAATAGAGTAAGACTTCAACTGCTTAGAAATTGAGAAAAGATGGCAACAGTGGTTGAAACTTGTACACCAGACCTGCAAAACCAGAAACCTACCCAACCCTGTAGTTAGCTAGCTAGCTAGTTATCTAGCAAGACACCAGTGAACTCATAGTGAGCATTTGTTTCATGCTTGCTATAAAGAAATGGACCAAAATACACTGAGATGACAGAGAAATGTAATAACCCTTTGTTTGGAGTGACATGTAACCCCAACACTTCACTTTACCCTACAGTAATTATGAACACAGTAGTACATAGTAGTATAATTAATATCAAATTAATACCAGACCGGTATTGCTCACTTTATGATCATGTACAATAATTCAAAATAAGTGCTACCCATTCAACAGTGCAATGAATTTCAGAGACCAGGATCACCAACAAACAACTAATTGTAGTAGACGGTGCGGTTGCATCCAGCAGCGCTCACATCTGCGTTTTACACAAAAGCCACAGAGCCCCTTTATTCTATAGATGCAATGTGATTAACCCTTCAGATCAGGATTTGTATTCAGATGAGATCAAGGTCTAATGATGGGATTAGTTTGGCAGAGGTTCAAAGTACAGCAGTTAAAGCACCAAGCTGTTGGACCAACTATAGATTTACTTACTCTAATGTATAAACTAGGACAGCTGCTTCCCAGACATTTCTGATCTAGGTGTCTTTCGAAGGATACAAGGGGGAAAGAAGATCAAAAGAAAAAGACAGATGTGAAGAGCAGAACGAAACAGAGGTAAAGCATTTGAGACAGGCTGACTCTCTGATTGAGCAACAACAGAGACAAACAGGGAAGAGGCTTAGAGATCTGTTGACTAAAACACAGAACAGGGCAGAGAAAATGGGAGAAAGAAATGTAGGGAGCACACCCTGACAGCTTTCTGACATAACCCACAACCCTTCTCCTCCCTCGATCCATTTTATCAAGGCCACATGCAGTTGCTGCCCAACACCACATCTCAAAGACAGTTAACATTCCTGCAGTTCACATGCTCACCAGGATCACAGTTATGAAAAAAGGATCTCAGTGAAGGGCAAAGTCAGGCAGGAAACGAAGCAATGAACAGATGAAGAGGAGGAGGACTGCACCGGAAAGGGTCGACCTCAGTTCTGTGTGTTCTGAGTGTTGCCACAGCTGTATCTGGTTCAGCAGAACACAAGTCACATCAAGGGGCGTTATCTGGACCGGCAGGGAAGACTCAGCAGAGGGAAGAAGGTCTCTGCCTGAACAAAAACACTGCTGCCCAACCTCCTCCTGTACAGTGTTTGTTGTCTTTTGGCAATGAAATTCTACTGCTATTAAGTGGGGTTTGGTTACAGTTACCAAAATTATCTTGACACCTGAGGGTATGTTTTTGCTGTACAGCTGTCCAGAATATTTTGTAACCCTGTATTGATCTTATGTTATGGATGTCCTTGAAGTTCCTCAAGTAATCTGCCACTAATAGATATGTGCTACTGCTATGGGAGTACAACAATCTGTTAAGTTGCGCATGGGTGTACGGGACTCGGCTAGGAAGTAGCAGTTTCCCAAATTCTAAGACATTGTGTAGTAAAGGATCGGTGCTTACAATATTGTTCTGGCTGATAACTGATCCAAATTTCAAACAGGATCAGAGGTGTTTTAGAAAGGGGTACCAGAATTAAAACAAACCCATATACAACATGCTAATAAGTGAGCTTCAGAGCTTTTGTGAGGAGCCAGGCTCGCTGTTTCCCCTTGCTCCCAGTCTTTGTGCTAAGATAAGCTAACAGTCTCCTGGCTCCGGGTTCACATATTTACCGTACAAACATGAAAGTGGTCTCAATCTCCTCATCTATTTCATCTAAGGAAGCGAATAAAATGTACTACCCAAAATGCTGAACAGAAGAAAAACACGATCAAACACAATTAGCTTTACAAAAACTGTGCCTGAATAAAATAATCTAAAATTTGCAACAAAAGAAAAATCTAAATGAGGAACAATTATACCACAATTTTCAGTCCTTTTTAATTTAGACACTTTTGGGTCAGAACTAAACACAAAAGTTGGCCTCAGATACTAACTTTTAAGCAAAACAAAGAATTTGATAGATAGTCCTAACTGTTGGCAAAAATATGAAAAGGCCAAAATAGAGAACAGCTGCAAAGATATGAAATATAAAATATGCGGAGAAACACACTGCATAGTCACAAGTATTTTGACTGCATTTGCCAAAAGATAGCCATGGTTATTCATTTCAAGGTCAGTTGGAATATCCTCAGATATATTATATCATCACTCTGAACATATTACATCATTTGGGCTGCACACGTTTGGCCCCTGCAAATATACTCCAATCTACTCTACTCTGCTTGACAATAATTCTTCTAAAAAAACAAATATTTCATCATCGTGAGAGGATAATACATTTTGTTGTTTTGCCAAGTATATCTGCATAAAACATTGAAATACCTGTATACCGTCTTTATTTTCATTTCCTCTAGTTGTGATAACGTAATGAACACTGTGGCTCGAAGTGACATTGACAAGATCACAGTGAAACATAAAGGCAAGGGCCAGTTCACTTTTTTCGGGTGATCCAGCCACTTAAAAATCACATTTCACAGCAATATATCTTAAAACTTTGGCATGACCTGACACCACCAAGGTTTAATACTGATATTTATTTTTGTTATTTGGGTGGACTGACCCTTTAATATCGTTCGGATGGCTTTGTTTTTCTCATTCATTCCTGGGTGGAGTGACTACACGTAACTAGCTGAATTGTATCACAAATGACCTCTGTGATAATGATCACCAGCTGTTTGAAGGAGATGATAACTTTCTCCTTCGGCCTGAACTAACTCCGGTCTACTGATACAGAATTTGTTTGATAGTCAACACAGCACGCTGATATGACAGAGCTCTGACTGTCCCTTAAAAGAAAAAAACATCTAACTAGGTTGGAGCAGAACTAATATTTCACCTGGAGGTTTATGAAAATGAGCCATTGCAAACACAACTGTGAAAGAGTATTCAAATCGGGAATGTTACCATTACAGGACAATGGTGTGCTTCATGATTTCAGGCCAATGAGGTTACTGATTAAACACCATTATGCTAATAACATGAGAGCAAATGAAGCCATTGACTGCAGCGGTGGATCAGGATCTTTCAACAAACAAGTAGTGAATCTCCTTCATTAGCTGCTGTGAGTACTGATTACTGCAAACAAGCTGAACCACTTATTACCACACTGTCTCCCTAGAGAAACTGACTGACTCAGATATTTATGTGTGATAGGTACGATGAGTAAAATACATATCCAAAAAGAAGCAGTTAGGGACAGACCGATAATTTGAGCATTTTTCAGACTACCAGACTACCAATGACTACTGATTTATTACTGTACTGTACTACCATCATCCAATTCCCTATCAAACTAAAGAATTGTGGAAGGAAAAAAAAAAAAAAAGAGGAGCTACTTTGGAGTCATCTGTAGTCACCAATCTATGTTCTCACTCAATGGCCCGCCCACAAAACAATTTGATTGGTTACACATCACAAGCAATAGCCTACCAACACTAAATGATCTAGTTATCATAGTTATCATAGTGGACTGCAAGTATAAAGTAGCAGAAAATGAACCTACATTACAAGATGTCAAAAGGAACCACCAAATCAAAAGACCGCAGGAATGACTGGTGACACTCAAAAGGGGATTCCAAGAGTTACTACCTTACTCACTGTTTACTAAAAGCTGGGCTGTGAGAGGATGGCCAAGGTCATAAAACATATAACTCATTCTGACTGCCAGGCCCAGCCCAACTCAGGTGTCCTCGTCACATGATGGCTGTTGGTTGTAATATCACACCACAAGAAAGCTGTTACCTATTTGTCTCATCAAACTTTGAACAGAGCCAAGAGGGATCTTAGGTGAACCAAGACACAAACACCTATTTTAAACACAATGTTGATGTCACTACTCAGGTAAATAGCTGGAATACTTTCTGACTCTGGTGACAGTTATTGCAGACACACTTGATGTAACCTAACATCAATAGTACTAAGGGCTTTTATTGATGTGACATCTAAGCTCTTTCAGGCATACACAGTTTGGACTGTATATCGCCAGGAGACACTGCTGGTATGACTTTCCATTGGCGTATGGGTTCTGTAAATGTCCAAACAGTTTGTAATTTAATTTTGTATGATCTGCATTAAAAACGTGCAACATATAAGAATTGGCCACCTGTTGAGTTCATACTCAAAACATGTAGCCACAGTTAGCTTAATTTAGTATGCTAACTTCAGCAGATATAGACAGATATAACACAGTGCATTGACGTCACATTCTGTTGATAATTTTAGTTGCTATTTCAATGTTTTCAACTTAAAATGTAACACAGTGCACCTTTATTACAGTACCACTGTAATGTTTTTGGTTTGCTTGCTTTACATAATACCTAACAATATTCAATTTACTGTTATCAAACGAAGAAAAGCTGTGAGTCTTGACATTTAAAAAGTTAAAACAGGAGAGTGGCAGACCTTTTTGCTTAAAAAATATCTGAATAATCTAATCAGTATGTACGATACATGTCTACCAAGTGATGAATATATTATTAATACAATACCCCACCACCTTCTCTTCAAATATCTGTCTGCTCAGGTTGTCAAAGTCCATCATTGTTATGACAGTGTTTGTTTAAGTGGGAGAACGTAGCAGTACGTGGGTGTGTGCATCTGCAGGCAAACACTCTGACCTCATATTCATCCCAGACTGACACATTAAAACAAAACTGTGTTTCACTCTGGGGTTCATATGGTGTTTCAGTGTGTGTGTGTGTGTGTGTGTGTGTGTGTGTGTGTGTGTGTCTGTGATGAGGGGAGGGGAGATGCTGGAGGCGCAACCTGACCTAATCCGTCAGCCAGAACTAAATAAATAGCACAGACAGAGAAACAAAACGTGATCACAGGGCGTCAGTTTAGTTTGTTACCATTAGCAGACACTTTGTGTATTATTCTGCACTGTTACTGATGCTCTGGCAACACTTTCCCAGCCTAGCTGCTGCTGGCGCCCGGAGTTCCACTTGTTACAAAGTTATAATTCATGGTTGTGTATTTAGGTTCAATAATAATCAGCTAGAGGACACCTGCTCGACTTCACAAGCTTTTAGAAGCGAGTCCACCGGCTTATTACAGAAATTTCTTAGGACGATTTTGATTTTAAAACCAAAGCTGCAAGTACTCGGTGATAATCTATAAACTCCTTCTTGCATCGTGGTGGTTAGACAGGTTTTAATGAGGAAGGGAAGACACCAGGGATTTTTCCCTTCAGGGGCAGGTTACTGAAATCAGTGTATTAGTCTATTATGAACAAGTGGTAGGTGGGTCAAAAATATTCAAAAATGTGGAAAATAATATATTGTATATCTAAGCTCAGGTAATGATAACTGACCGCTGCTTGTAGTGGTCTAATATGTCAACTGGAATGTATTTCTTAAATATTTTGGAATCAGTCGAAATTGGAACATAGGAAGCTGTGTTTGAACACTGAGTTAAAACATGAGTGAAGCTGCAGGAAAAAAAAATCAGATGGGAGGCTGTGGATACATCCAAACATCTGTGTTGATTTTGGGCGCAACCATTATTAATATTCTTTACTAGTAATTTCATTTCAATAGTGTTTGCATGTGTGAGAAAATAAAATAAATCTCTCAAATGTTTAAACGACTTATTGATGATTTTACCTTTCTGTAGATGAATGATGTCGGGGAAGTTGGCGAGCAGGCCTTGGTAGAGCGACAGCTTGTCCAGCATAAGGAAGAGGTCATACTTAGGTTGCTCTGCGAACATCTCTCCAATGTTCTCGTAGGTACGGCCTGTATGGGAGATGGCATTGTTGAAGGTCTCTGAGCTGTGAGGAGGGTCCAGCATGAACGCCTGGCTGATGGACTGGAAGGCATTTCCCAGTCGCTGGAACTCCTTCCTGAACCCACCCAGGTGCTTACGCACCAGCTCCGAGGCAACATGTGTGAGCTGCATCACACTGTCATCCATCTTTTTCGCAAAGGCCTTGAAGGTGTCGATCCGTTCCTCTACATCCTGAAGGTCCTGGTGTTCGTTAGGGATTTGGAGGGTCAGCATGAAATGGGCACCCACCATCTCGTCTTTCTCCGCCCGCCTCTTGCCCAGCTTCCACTGCTTGTCGTCAGCACACATCAGGAAGTGCTCAAAGCCTTCATACTGGGAGAGGACCGGGTGACTGGTCATGTGGTTCATCCACAGGATCAGTCGCCTTTTGCGCTTCTCGATGAAGTCTTCCTCAAATCGCCCCGTGGCCTGCTTCTCAGGCAGGTGAGGCACGGAGATCACAGTGAACTTGTGCAGCAAACGGTTGTACAACCAGTCAAAGTGTTTGTAGCGCCGGTAGACAGGATGCCCTGTGTGGCTCGGCGTGACCCGGTACGAAATATATGTCTTGATGCCTTTGAACTTTGTCTGTTTTGTTGGGTCTTCAATGGAGCAGGAGAAAGGCCGAGGACTCTCCTGCCACCCCGGCCCCAAGGGACCCATGTCGATGGTGTACGACTCAGCTATCTTCGCCATCATGGGCACATCACCCAACACAAACGCTTCGACCCCTGAGCGGACAAAGCTGGAAAATCTGTTCAAGTTCCTTCCCACCATACTGCCTTTCCTCGAGCTGGAAATGCTGTCCTGTCTCTCCATGTGTGGTTTGGACCGGTAGTGCACATTGGGGTTGTTGGACAGGGGGCTCTGATGGGCATGCCCGTTGGCCCCAGGGCTCCTAGAGTGGTCTCCATCATCCACCACTGTCGACCTGTCATCCCAGTCGTCCCAGTCATCGTCGTCGTCATCATAGTAACTCTGCTGCGAATGCAGTGTGGTGTTTGGGGTCGAGGGGAAATAGGAGGAGTCGTTTCCTAAAGATCCCGCCGGGCTGATGGAGCAGTCGGTCACGTTAGAGTTGGAGCGGGTGCGAATAATTTCCACATAGGAGGCGGGGAAGAGACCCCTCTCCCCTCGGCTGTTCTCGCCCCGAAACCAACCGTCCACCGAGTTCTCGTCAAAGATAACCAGTTCCTCGTTCTCCTGGATACTGATCTCCTCTTTGTTTTCACTCTGAAAAGTGTAGAGCGCTTTGGCTTTCACCGACATCTTGATACTCCAGTGGGTTCCTAAGGCAACAACTTCTACATGCACATAGCGCCTAGATGACACCGATGCTACCGTGCTGCTGCATGCTGTGCTGGAATCATCTGACACTAGCTCACTGTAATATTTAAACTCATCTCCAATTACATGGCAGCTGTAGGCTCGGTTGTGTGACAGCACGGGATGTAAATTAATGATATGACAGCAAGTAAACACGGGAGAGGTGAACAGTTAATGTAACTGTGACTTCTACCGGCCACAAAAATTAAAATGTTCCTCCTGTGACCACTAGCATCCTCAGCCCATGGAGGCTCTCACTCTATTGTCTTATTATCCACACTGGCTGAAAGTCTAGAAAATAACTTCAGGCTTTAAAAGCTCTATAACACACAGACTCTCTCATAACAAACCCTCTGCCTCTTTTCACATCACAAACACAACAGGTTCCCAACCAAAAAAAACAAAACAAAAACAAAACAGTGGTGGCGTTCACCAGAGAGCTCCCCCAAAAGCACAGACGGTGGTTTTAATCCTCAGAGACTGGACCGCGACCTCGCGTTGTTCACTTCTGGGACACTTGGTTCTCATTGCAGAACCTCAACACGGTCCTCGTTGAAAAACGCCTCCAAGACAAAGTGCCATGGCGTGAGGAGGAACGGAGGGATGAGCACTGGTATCCCTGTGCGGTTCGAGCCCGGTTCGCATTCCCTCAGGCTGAAACTTGCGGCGTTCTCCTTGTAAACAGGTTCCTGCGCATCTCCACTCGATCCTTTAAAGAAAACAAAGGAGCACAACGAGCAACCGAAAAAACATACAAATAAAAGTTTCCTCCTAGTGAGCATCAGCTCGCATCACGGCTCGGTGTTGTTTCTTTGGGTTTGTTCCTGTGCGCGCTGCAACAAAGTAACTCTTTCCATGACGTGAGGCTCGGACAATTGAAGGCAACATCGCCTCTTTTTTTTTTTTTTTTTTTCTTTTTTCATCCTCGCCTTTATGCTCTGTGCAAGAGGAGAAGCTCAACACCGCCCCCTGCAGGACAATCCGAATACTGCCTGCAACACAGATAACAACATCAAGGGTCCAATTTATGTAATCGGGATTTAGATGAAGATGATGTCATGGCACTTTGTACTAGTCCAGTAGAATACAGAGGGACATATTGCGATTTTTGCTGCACCATATCCATCTGACAGCTTTAGATTCTAGTTTCTTAACACATGATGATTTGATGAGCACAAGGGTTAATGTTGACAATTGCCAGGGAATGTGTGTTTACATGGTGACTGGCTGGGTTATGATACCATCAGGATCTGATGATGGTATCCCACTACAGACTGCAACAGGCATACAGCCATATGTACTGACGCTGGAAGGATAAGTCTAATTATTGGACAAGTGTGCCACCAGTATTTATTATCATATAATTTCACTCATAAAGTCAACTGACCGATATAATCATTTGAGTGATTTTATGGGCACATCCTGGCCTCTCACAGATATATTGGTGTCAGCTATATTTCAACTGTTTTTGTAGGAACATAATGCAAATAATCAGTTCAACTCAACCAGCTCTAAATTGCAAAATGTTGGACACAATAATAATCTAAGGGTATAATGTATGATTGTGTAACAGTTACAGGTTCCATTTTCTGTATTCACTGCTTTTGATACTTTCAGTACATTTCCCAATACATTTACCAAAGCAACATTTTCAGGGATCGACCTTTACTTGTAATGAAGTATATTATAGGGGTAGATGATTAGCAGCTCTGGCTGATATTCAGCATTTTTCCACTTATCGGTATCAGTGATTTTTCTGTCAGATTACTACTTTAAAAATGTGCTACTCTGGCTGTGATGCAGTATCCTCTCACGCTGTGTCTGGTCCACAACACTATCTGATTGGTAACACGTCACAATAACTGTCCTGTGTACAATAAAATAATGTGAATCTGTAAAGTAACTAGTAGCTGAATTAATACATCAAATAAATGTAGTTGAAAGGAAGTATAAAGTAGCAGCAACTAGAACTACTCAAGTAAAACACCTCAAAATTGAACATAGGAGCAATATTTTGTAAATTGTTCATGGGTTTATTTCATCACTGGTTGTCCAAAGTATCAACACAGAGTTTCATTTTTACTGCAATCGTTTTTCAGGCTCAGGTTTCCTTGAGTTTGAATCATCTGTATCAGCCCTAAAAAAGTCATATCAGTCAACCCCTAGTGTAATGACAGTGTAGTATAAGTATTTTTAGGATTCAATTTAAGGATCTAAATACTTCATGACTTGAACTTGATCTTAACAGAATAAATGTGTGGCTTCTTTAGTGAAAGCCACCAACCGATTCCATGAAAGTATGACCACAGTACTTTGATCAGTAATGGTCAAATAATGTAGTGACTTTCAGGGGCCATTCCACATAATGAGCGCCTTTACTTATCATCCTACATGAACCTTGTGTTGAAAATAATTATACATTTTAAAGGCCGAACTTGTAGTGTTTACAGTGAAGTATTGCATCTTTTACTTGAATATATGAATACTTCTTCCACTATTGCGACTAGGTATTCGTACACATACATAGAGACGTGGCAAACACGCTTAAGTCAAACAAGATGTTTTTTTTGTTTATTGCTGTTGTTGTTGTTGTTGTTGTTGTTGTTTTTAGAAACCCCCCATGCTCATGTGGTTACTAGAGAATTTCTATGAAGTGCAACGGTGTTCTGTGTTAACTCCGGGATAGTTTGCTGTGTTTACTCGGCCAACTAAAAAACGCAGCCCTTCAGGACACGCCCACTTTACTCCACGACACGCCCCCTGACATAACTTCCTGCATTAACATACTTATTTTAACCTAACTCATGGCCTTTTCCTGAAACCTTACAGATTTATCTTTGTGCTTAAATCAACCCGAGCAGTTCTGGTGTGTAAAACCGCGCCAAACTGTGCCCGTTTCGAGGCTGTATCATATAGTGGGCGTGTCCTGTGGTTCTGGGAGTCCGCAGATAGACCCACTTCGGAGGGAAACATGACAGCGTGACGTCTCAACAACAGCCTCCCCGAATGTCCAAGGTATGTTTGTAGCTAACGTTACCAGTTATTATCTTACTAGACGTCCTGTCCAGCAGTTAGCTTGTATCTGATAATTATGTGTACCAAGCAGGAATTTAAAGCAGTAACGTCCCGCTCGTGAAACAGAGTTTCTAACGGTTGGTCAGAGCCCACATGTTGCTAGCAGGTTTAGCGCAATGCTACTAACTGCTAACTGCTAACATGCTAATATATATGACTCGCTAACTAAGCTTGATGAAGAAGTCTGACACAGTCCCCGGGCTTTTTCCATGTCCTGGAATCCCGTCAAACCCACCACATAAGGGTTCATCACCCGTAATAGAAGTTGTTTGCCCCAGTGATGTGGGTGAAACGTCCTGTCAGTAACAGTTGACGTTACATTTTGTCATACTTTTTTAGCTTAGTGCTGTTATTTATATATGTTAGCACTGGAATTAGGTAACAAAGTGAAGCCCCCTCCTCACCCTCTGTGGTGTTTGACTCCGTTTGGGGAACCAGTGGTATAAGGGTCAGACAGAGGCGAAGGAGTTTTGATGAGCACAAAATCTAATGTTGATAATCGCCAGTAAATATGTGTTTACATGGTGAGTGGCTGGGTTATAATACTATCAGGATCTAATGATGGTGTCCCACTAAAGACTTCATTAGACAAACAGCCATCTATACTCATGCTGGAAGGATAAGTCTAATTATTAATCACCTCAAAGTAAAGACATTGCCACCAGTTTTTAATGACAACTTATTATTTTACTTCTGTATCAAGCATGTGTGCTGCTTTTCTCTGTTTTATAGCAGTGTGAATTAAATGAGAGCATGACCAATACATTTGTCGGTTGATTTGATGGGCAGATGTTGGCCTCTCACAGGTATATTGGTATCAGCTGTATTATGACTGTTTTTGGAGGAACATACTGCAGGAAAACATTCGCACAGGTGATATTATTATAAGATGAAACATCCAAGCCCAAGGTGAGCTCCTTAAAATATCTTGTTTTGTCCAGAGATAGTTCATTTTCTCTCCAGGAGATATTTCCTTTAAAAAATTACTGATTAATTGGTCAACAGAACAGTTGACAGCTAATTTAATATTTGACATCTAATCCATTCATTGGCTGATCGTTGTTGTTCTCAGGATTAATATAATGATGAAAAAACCTGGATTATGAAAATAATTGTTAGTCACAGCCCTTTACAATGTTATTTTCAGTAAACACTGCATCTTTAAAGACAGAGGTTTAAAGGCAGCACACAAATATACTCCCAGCAACACGAACACGTGTCATCATGTAAATGTCAAACAGATGCAAAAATGGCTATGAACTGCCAGAATACACAAATTGCTGTAAATGAAAAAAATGCCTTTTTAAAGGGAAGAGGCCTGTCAGCCTACAACAGAAAAAATAGAAAAGCAATGTTACTGAAGTTGAGAATAAACACTGGTGCTGGTGCTGATTACTACTTTAATAGAAGAAATCACCTTACCAATCAAGATTCTGGCTCACACAGAACACTACAGCTGCTTGGCACACTGTCCCCCATGTGATTTTCCACGGAGCTTGTAAATCACCAAGGCCTAATAGTGAGGGAGATCGGGTGCGATTGTTCACTCACAGGCAAGGAGGCAAGGAGAGGTTGGCAAATGGAGGAGAAACAACACAAAACTCACACAGACCTGCAACACTAAGACCGTAACAGTAACGTGTTGTAGCAAACAGGAATGGAGCCAATCCTGCAAAATGTTCATAAAGATTCTGAATGTTCAGTTCCATGAATCTTGCCCTTATTTTCATTTTCAGGCTTGATTTTTATGATTATTCATGAATTCATCTTACACATCTCTTTACAATTTAAAAAGCATCAGTAGTGTCAGGGAAGGGCATGATGAATCTGAAAGGCAACAGGGGAAAAGAATGTGTATAACTATATTTGGGTTGGTTGAACAGAGTCCCCATGGATGACCTGACCAAAGCCCTCTCGGCCAGCTTCGCTGTGTCCAAAGAGCCCAACAGTACAGCCGCCCCCCACCCTCGGCTGGCACAGTACAAGAGCAAATACAGCGTGCTGGAGCAGAGCGAGCGACGCCGGCGCTTTCTTGACCTGCAGAAAAGGTAAATGTCCTGAACTTTCAGTTTTTCAACCTGCGTTTTTTAACTGACATTAGTTTATAGTACAGAGCCTAATAAACAGCTTCTTCAATGTGAATATATCCCGGTTTCTCTACTCGATAACAGTAGACAGAGTATCTTTGGGTTTGGTACAAAATGATATATTTGAGAACATCGTCTTGGCCTTTGGGGAAACTCTGATCAACATTTTCTGACATTTTATAGACTAAACAACCAGTCGATTAGATGAGAAAATATTCAACAGATTCATCAACAATAAAAATAAACATAAATTGCAGCTGTAGTTCTAAATGTTTTTAGTGACTACTATGGCTAACATACAGATAAATTACTCGTCATGTTTTCTTGTTATAACACAATGCAAGTATCTGAATGTGCCTTTCCTCCGTCACTTATCTCAGTAAAAGGTTAAACTACGTCAACCATGCGCGGCGTCTGGCTGATGGGGACTGGACGGGGGCAGACAGCGATGGAGAGGATGACATGGAGAAACAAGAGGAGGGGGAACGGGGGCAAGACGACGCCACAGAGGAGGAAGAGGGGATGGAGGTTGAGAGGAGGAAGCTGCCAAAACATTACGCAAACCAGGTCAGTGCTTGATGTGTTATTACCCAGAGATCTTATTCATGTGTGAATGACAGCACATTAACCTATGTTCCATCTTAATACGTTCTTCATCTTGGCCAGCAGAGGGGGCATGAGTTCCTAGAATGACTGCCCAACAACAAGCCTGTTGTATTCCAGCATTTGACCATTTTTTGACCCTTGAGTTGAGCATTGATGAACATGTAAAAAAAACATTTTTCTTTCTCCATAGATCATGCTGTCAGAGTGGCTGGTGGATGTGCCATCAGAGCTGGACACTGATTGGCTAATGGTGGTCTGTCCTGTGGGGAAAAGATCTCTCATTGTTGCCTCCAAGGTAAGAACCTGTCACTGCTCTTTTACACACTCTCTCGCTGCGGTCCATGAATTTCATGAAGGAAAACAATAATTATTTCAAAGCACCACATTGTTATTGTGTGAGCTGCCTCTTTTTGGATTTTGAACTAGTTTCTATCCTTGCTGTTGCTGATGTGTCATTTTCAGCCCTGATAGAAATTTCGATTTTCGAAATTGAATTAAGATGAACGACAGTAGTCAGAATGTTTTCTAATCTGAATGCAGTGTCATGGCTTTACTGAATCAGTGTTGTGAGAGGAAATTGTTGTGCTTTGCATCTATTGCTCATAAATCTAAACTGTTGTAGGATGAGTTACCTTGTCTGGTAAACGCTACATTAAATTAGTCATATGGGCAGTAAAGTAGCAAGCCAGACGTGGTTTCATTACGATACTGAAAAGATTCAGATTTGTGTATATAAGAGGCAAAATGACTCCCAAATGAATCATAAAATGATCTTAAATTGAGTCTATGTTTCAGTGTCAAGTGGTATTATCAATATTAAATACTCAGCTGCATAAGTTACTGTCATGCTGATTTAACACTAATCATGTCATGTCATTAGATTATAACATGGGAACAAAAAGATCAGAAAAGATGGAACGTCTTTCTCTTTGCTGTGAAGGTGCCTTGTGAAAAAAGAGACAAGAGGGTGTTACATTTTTTTTATTGTTTTCACAATTTTCTTCCACTCATTTAGCCAAAACACAAAAGGTTTTTGTGTGTAATTTCTAAAGCGGTAGTATCATGATCATCTAAATATCAAGGGAAGTGAAATTTGCTGTCAGTATCTTCTTGTGAAGAAAAATAATCTCCATCATAACGTGGGGGATTTTCCTATTTACTCTCTTACAACATCTTCTGTGGTATTCTGTGTAAGTGTTGAACGGAAGGCAACTGCCTCGTTTACCTCATACTATGTCAGTTTCATGGTTATTGAGTAATAAAACCTCATCAGTGTGAGGTGCAGATTACTGGTAACTCTAGTTAAACATGTCTGTCCTTTCATTCTGGCACTAGACTACAGCTTTCCTCTATTGCCAAACACAAATATTTGTTGTACGAGTGTCACATACACTCCACACCCTGCCACATCATACTGACAGTCATCTAGTTCCTCACTCATTATTTCAGACTTTGACCTCATTGACGACAAAACTGAAGACTGAAAACAAGAACTGAAGACGCTTATAAAAACAAAAACGGCGGATGGTTTCTGTTGCTTGAGGAAAACTGAATGTGACATGTTTCATCTCCATGCATGCATTCACATTTATTTTTCAGAGTTACGTAATGTGACACTTTTTAGCTTTTTATCTTCTCAAAAGTTCCTGTGCAGCTCTGTGGGAACTCTTGTGGCACCAAATCTATCAAGAAATCTATCAAGTTAGAATGTTCGATGTCTGCTGGGATCGACTACCACAAAACAACTCCAAACTGTGTAACTGATGGAGCCACGAGAACAATGGGAGCTATAAATGGGGTCATTAATCAGACAATCATCAAGTTGTCCTGGGAATTGAAGTATGTTACACTTTCCTATTTTAGATGCATTTAGGGCAAACAAAATAGAAAATGCACGTCAATTATGATACATTTGAACCAGAGCTGGGCGATAACTCAGAAGTAGCTCTCATATTTCCAGTGAAATCGTGTTGTAAGGATTGTCTTATCATCGGCTAATCACTTCAGCTGTAGCAACAATGTGATCTGATATGCATTTTATATATCATATTACCAAATAATGTTGTTGTAATGATTCTGAGTAAATTATAATAAAAAATTTAAAAAAACACTAAAAGTAATTATATTTTTTGTTTTACAAATATCAAGAGTTTTGTATCATGTAATGCATGATAGTGAAACACTGGGGCCGAGATAAGGCCAATCACTAGAAGAGACCAGATTATCAAATTATGTGATCTTTTTCTCTTTCTTAGAGCCAACAACTTTGCAAACTACATTTCAGTCTGAGTTTGACAGTTAAAATGACAAAGAGAAGAGTAGCTGCCACTGTGGTAATATCTCCCTCATGTATCAACTGTGTTTCTGTAGGGTTCCACTGCAGCGTACACTAAAAGCGGCTACTGTGTGAACCGTTTCCCCTCCCTGCTGCCCGGTGGGAACCGACACAACTCAGCCATGGGAAAAGGTAGGTGGTCCGTTGTATGTGAAGCGCAGTGGTCTATTATAGTGGAGAGCTCGGATAATTTAGGGTCACAGGAAAGTTATGGTCCAACAGAAGGTTACACCACTGGCTCCCATTCACCTGTTCAGGTTATTTTGCCGGAACGTCAAACTTAGGTTCTATTGTAGTAATCACAGACAGTTATTTATCCTCTTAAACCCATCTACCTTCTGGGTCAGATCCCAGATGTACCAAATACAGTGTAATTATAGGTAAATGTTTATAACACAATGATAAAACATAGACTTAGATCCTCGGCTTCCACATCGAACGAGATTTTTACAATCTTAAAGCTTTTATTGGGGAAATAAAAGGAAACAACTGGACAGTAAGGAGGTCAAAAATCACAGCCTTTTTTTTCACAGCCGCATTTGTTGCCAAAATGCCTTGCAGCACTGTTCATGGTGGTGAGTGGGGGTTGGTATTTTAGAAATCTCCTAGCTACTTTTTGTTCCAAAATATCATACAGGATCAAAAAAGTTATTTGCACAATAGAATATCAGAACTTGTACATTTTGTGCTGCTTGTGTCAATCAAAAATCTCATCAAACCCCTTAAAGATACAGTATGTTGGGAGTACCTCTATTATGAGACTCTAAAAGTCTTCTAATGGCTTTCTACTTAGCAAATATTAGCTTATGTGATAATGAATGAGTTTTCCTCTGGTATATACACTAAATCCATAAATAGCCCTGTGAATGTTTTGCTTGCAGACTACACAATCCTGGACTGCATTTACAGCGAGGTGGACAGAACATACTATATCCTGGATGTTATGTGCTGGAGAGGCCACCCGGTCTACGACTGCCCGGTAAAACTGACTTCTAATCCTCCAACAATCCAGGAATGCCTGTCTAATTGCTTAAGTAGCAAAGTCTGGGCCACAGATGTGTGTTTTTGCCACGTTGCCCATCGCATTGGCTCTGGATTCGCAAAAAAGTTTTCTTGTTTACATCGCTTGTTCTCTCATCAACAGACCGAGTTCCGTTTCTACTGGCTCCATTCCAAAGTTCAGGAGGCGGACGGCCTTTCAGAGATCGCCAAACGCAACCCTGTGAGTAACAGCAGGAATAGAGCCTCCTCACTCCATGTTCCATTTTTCCTTCCTAGTTCTCAGTTCCTAGAATTGTTGGATAAGACGCTGTAAAATGTTTATTCAATCTTGGTTTTCTGCATTTTGTGCTTGTTGTGCTTTGTGCCTCATTGCACCTTGTTTCCACATGTGGGATGAATAAAGACCTCTACTTGAACTTAATCCCCCTCAGGGGGAAATGAGACAAAGGAAAGGCAAACTCCATCCTCAGTCCTTCAGTCCTAATTGGGCTTTTAAGTGATTATTACACGCAAATCTGGAAGATTATGGTGCTTTTAGGATGCCTGAGTGAACTTTGAGTTCGAGTTCCACCTTTTAATCTTCTGCGTTTGTGCAGCAGAGCCCAGTAGGAGCTAAATCAGGCTTAGTCCTTGTAGAGTAAACTCGCCATTGGAAAGCAATTTCTCACATTTGACAAGAAGACAAATTGTGTTTGGAACTAACAAGGTGGTGCTCTGGTTTTGTTTGGTCCAACAGTTCCGGTTTGTCAGCCTCCAAAGCACTGACTGCACAGTGGAGTCGATTCAGAAAGCCCTGGCAGCTGAGTACAGCTTCGGCGTAAGAAAAGTTCTTTGTCCTTCAACTGTTTCCAGCAAACACCTTAGTGTTGCACCTTGCAAGCAGTGTTTGAAAATGCTAAGTGTGAGGATTTTGGGGGAGATGATTCTTTGTCTTTATATGAAACACAAACAGAGAGACATTTATTTGTCTGCATCTCATCTGGCTGTAGGTGGATGGACTTCTCTTCTACCACAAGCAGACCCACTACACCCCGGGCAGCACCCCTCTGGTGGGCTGGCTTCGCCCCTACATGGTCACCGACATCCTGGGCATAGAGGTTCCCGAAGGAGCCCTCACCACCAAGCCTGAATACGCTAGCCACCAGCTGCAGCAGATCCTGGAACACAAGAAAACATCTACTGAAGTCCGGCCGGCCAACAGAAGCGGAGGCTACGAGCTAGAGTACCTGTCCACCCCGAACCAGGACAGCGGGGACACTGTGAACTTTTTGAATCAAAAGCCAATATGTGAGGCACACATGGAGCTCTGAGTGGGAGGCTTAACGAGATGCAAATTGCTAACTCAAGCCTTCTGAGTGGTGGTGGCCCACATATAGCTCTATAGAATGTCTGCTGAATGGTTTTGCAGATCTGACCAATTGCAAAGCATGGCTAATTCTAATCCGGCACTGCACAGGACGCCCTCAGAGTGCAGATTAGTAGAGCTGTGCTACCTGCGTATGTGTTTTTATATGGCTAAAAAAAGTCTGCCTTTGACATCTTTACCTATACCTGCCACAGAACTCCGAAACTGATTAGTTTCCTTGAGAGTAATTGCACACTATTTAGCCACTATAATTACTTAGTCACCGTCTTTTTGTAAATCCCTTTCACCACATTGCAGACAGTCACATAAGATCAAAAACGAGGACAAGAGGTTTTCTTATGAGATCTGCTGCAAAGTGCCGCACAGTAAGTGTTGTGGTCAGGTTGTCACTTTGCTGCTCTGCACATCTTGCAGTTCTCGCATAAGAAACATATCGAGTGTTGTCATCCACGATCACTGATGCTTAATTAATTTTTTAGCAGATCATCAACTTGAGCAACAGTAACGGAGAATCTGTAGGATGTCGACTGTTTTGGAAGTTGAAGTGTTGCTGACCGCCCTGTGGGTTGTTATCGTCCTGATCAGCAGCAGTGACATGGACTTTTACAATTTAATATTAAATTTAGAATAGCTTAGAGATGTTTTTAAAGTGTATGTATCTAAATAAATTGGGTTTTTTTAATTGGCTGACACTGTCTGCATTGCGTTCCCACTGGTTGTTATATTTGTGCCATTGTATTTTAAAGGTCTGTTTCTGCAGATGCAGTTCAGTCCTCTGTGAGAGACAATTTGAAAGCAGGATGTGTCATGAAATTCTGTAGCTCACAATGATCAACTCACAATGACATTATAGTCTAATCATGGAAATGTGATAGGTTCACACTTACTAGATGATCAGTCACCTGATTATTATTACAGTTACTTACGTTACTACGCCTTGTGATCATGCAAATGCTCATAATTTAGTGTTACCAATTCTCTTTATTAGACTTAAACAAAGTGAAGTCTTGAACAGGCATTCTAGAAATTAAAGAAACTATTTAAATTAAAAACTAATTAAATCCTGGTCATTTTTACCACCATTAACACCATTCACACATTACGGAAGCCAAGAACAGCCGTGCTTGCAATTACTTTTTTAAATACTGTTATCTTGAGATCACAAGTTAATTATTTTGCATTTCTTTTAAAAAATAAATGTTGCAAGCAAGCGTGTATGTAATATTTTTTACTTCTCTTACAAGGCAATGATTGACAGACTGTATGTAAAAGGTAGAAAAAAAGGTTAAAAGTTTTATATAATTTGCATAATTTATAAAAGTTAACTGGAAGTACAGAAACTCCTTTAAATGTAATCTTAATAACTGCACACCACTGACTTGACCTAACACGTTCTGTCAATGTAAGTGCATGTCGCTGATGTTCCAGTGTATGGTAAAACATGAGTCATTCTGCTGCTGATCAGCAGAAATCGTGAGTATCTCTTTCCCTCTGCGCAGGGCTTACTGTGTCATTTGCGTAACCGTGAAGAGCTGGGCGGAAATTGACAACAGGAAAAGACATGAGAGCTTCTGGCAGGGCTGTGAATTTTGTTTCAGCAACTTGTACCAACACATCTGAGAGAGAGCACCCAAGATCATTTCCCTTACCAGATCGTGGCTGTATGAGTAGTTTACTGTATCTTAGCAGAGTTTCCTTTCCCCCTTTGTTTCCCTGTTTCAGGTGAGAATACAGTTTGACAGTTACTACCGAAAGTGTACAGTTTTTAAACTCCTTGGATCTGTGTCCGTTTTGACATATTCAGGCCTGCTTGTCTGGAATCAGTTGGTAGTATGACTTTAAAGGTAGTAGTAGTAGTAGTAGTAGTAGTAGTAGTAGTAGTAGTAGTAGTAGTAGTAGTAGTAGTAGTAGTAGTAGTAGTGGTAGAGGCTTCAAAGGAATGATCCATTTTTACTTACACAAAGTTCCCTGTGAAATATCTCAAGATCAATTAAATGGTATCGGTACATATTTTTGTTAATGTTTATGGTCCCCAGATGGTGAATCCTGACTTCTCTTGCAGTGCTACCATGAGGTTTATATTTTATGGTTATGGGTGAAAAATCTCAACAGCTATGGCCAGGATTGCTGTGAAATTTACTCGACACAATCATGGTCATCTCAGGAGGAGTTAATCACATTGAAGTGATCTCTAAACCTGGTTATCTCACACCATCATCAAATACTCTGTCAAGTTTTTGTTTGTGACCAAACACCTGCCAAACCAACGCTCCCTCCCCCCCTCAGCTGTACTTTTCATTTGATGCTAATTAGCAAATGACAGCATGCAAACATTACACACATACCGGTTAACCGTCAGCATTTTTCATGTTAGCACGCTGACCTTAGCATTCAGCACAAAGGCAGGTGTACCAAAGGGCAAAGTCAAAGAAATGCGTGCTGTTGACTCTAAAATTCAGAGCATGTCAACACTGGATTTTGGGGCTTAAAATCACGTAAGCCCCAAAGTCCCCCAAAATGAATGTGTGTGGGTACGGGGCCTGATGTTTGAAGAGACGGCCTGGCCCGTTTGACGGGGTTAAGGTCA
Source organism: Acanthopagrus latus (assembly GCF_904848185.1). Taxonomy (NCBI): domain Eukaryota; kingdom Metazoa; phylum Chordata; class Actinopteri; order Spariformes; family Sparidae; genus Acanthopagrus; species Acanthopagrus latus. Next base: position 17,550,817 of record NC_051046.1, read on the forward strand.
GGGCTGCATGCAGGCAAGTCAAGTTCATCCTCACCAAATTCAGGTGAGCATGACTTTATGGTGCGTATGATCATTGTGGGGCATTACAAGGGCCGTAGCTGTTGAGTTGGAGGCTCCCAGTGGGCTAAAATGTCTCCGTATCCTCCACACTGAGAGTTTGCAGTCAACCATTTTGTGTCCAATCTGTTGTGGCTCCTAGGTGCTTCCCCCTCACAGCAATATCACTTACAGCTGAGGTACAGGGGCAGAGATAGGTGGTAGAAACTTTAAAAACTGGCTTTTAATTTGATGACAAGTCCCAATTGCAGATAACGAGAGAACCACAACGCTGCTATCAGTGAAGTTTTAAGATCTTCACATGAATGTAAAATGAAAAACAGGACAGTCTCGCTAGACCAGCATGCACTGCAGCCAAAAGACATGTTGTGTCTTGTGTTTGAACCGCTGCTCACTTTTTCTACAATGGAAAGAAAAAAGTCGTGTTTTCTCCTGTTCTTGCTCTTATGATGATGGTATCACTATTGCTCTTACCACCTACACGGAACATCGACAGGTGAAAACAACACGCTCGCAACCCCTCTGTGGGGACTGTTCAACTTATTCCTGGAAACATGAGATCACCGACTGAGGTGGAGGAAGGTGCACAATGCAGGCGAAGGAAAGTCTGTATACCACAAATACAATATCTCATCACGCGGTGACTCCTGGAAAGCATCAAACATCACACACTGACAAACGATAAGCATGAGTGCAGATAACTGTAGTTAGCAGGAGCCGATTATGATGTGCTTTTTCTGCGTTTTGGGTGAGATTTTCTTTCTCCCTAAATGCAAACAAGGAAAAAGTGATTATTTGGTTCTGAAGTTAATTTCCTGCGAATGATGCTCCAGAAAACTCAATATGAGCAATGTCTTTGTGTGGTTTCAGGTATCATCGACCCATTTCATGACATCTGCGGTCAAATGTGCAAATGCAGTATTTCTGCAAAAACGTACGGAGTACTAGACCCTTCCAGACTTGTAGCATTTCAGAAGATGTTTGTTCATCGAGTACAGTCGGATGATTTCTGTCTCACATTGAGTCACCCCTAAACCGAGAGCCCTGTCACAGAGAGCAAAGTCAGGCATGCGGTTGCTGCAGGAATCCAGCTATTAGTCAGCAACACCAATCACTTTCCAGGAACTGAGTACCTGTGAGTCCACAGTCATACTTCTCAGAGTGCTCTGTCTCCCACACACGCACAAGTTTGGTTTACTTTAAGCCTCTCTGATCTCGATGAAAACCACGAGCTAAATTCTGCCTGTTCTGCACCTCTGCAGCACCTGTCAGACATATGATGTTCCAAACACGGAGTTGCTAAAGCTGAACCAGAGGTGTCCACCCACTGTGCATTTTACAAAATCTTGTTGTTCTTGTTGTTGTTTTTTTGATAACCATGAATAACTTTATCTTCCTCTCCAGCTTTTACCAACCGGTCTGATGGGTTAAATCTTCCATCAACTTAAATATTTGATGCACTCGATTTTCTTTTTTTTTACTCTGAGTTGACACGACGTGGGCAGTCCTCTGGCTTCACCAATCACATTTTCCCAAATGACATGATGTCAGCTGGTTGGACAGGAAGTCTATTGTTGTCCACTCCCTTTTCCCTTTGGTTTTCAAGTTAGACTTTCTCACGCCTCATTATTTACAGTTCCCCTATTGTGGGGTCTGGCTATTTGTGGGAAAAGAAATAGACCCAGCATGTGAACGTACCTATAATTTCCGACCTTTTCTTACCGAAACACTTGAAGTCGAAGAAGGGGACAGCCTAAGTGTCTTTATCTCCAGGTATAATAAGAAATCTATGATGTGAAAGTTAACACAGCCTTGAGAAATTCAATGCGGTCCATGTTATACATAAGAATACTTTTATAGCTTCATTAAAAACACATCAAGGTATGAATTAAAGCCCATCAATAGTCTGGCAGGAAATGCAATCTCCTGCCTGCACTTGAACTAACCTCCCTGCTGAAAGATATCTGCAGGCTATAATATTCCTGTCGAGACCTGCCTTGTGTTCATGGGTCATATTACAGTGACTTTATCGTACTGTCGGGTATTTTCTGTTTCCTATGATGTCATGCAATTCCTGTAAATTGTACCGGGTAAGAATGTAGCCAGGGGGATGCATGAGTCGAAAGTTTCACTAATTAAATTGCTATTCTTGCAACAGACTATTACGGGAGGACCTGCCCCCGTTAGTTATTTCCTCTCATTTTATTTCATGCATCGGTAATGCGCAGTGATACTGTAGTTTGGAGACTGCTGCTGTGATGGGGACTAACAGCTAACGCAAAGATGTGCACAGTACAGAATGTTTCAGATATAGACTACAGTGACAGATAAGCAATATAATAAAAAGGAATAGTTCACACAGGAAATAAAACTCAGTCATCATCAACTCGATGCCACCATGCCGATGGAAAGTCAAGTCAAGTTTTGTAGTTCTCAAAACAACGCCAGCGTCGCAGCATTCTCCTAAACACCTGAAGTGGGTGGGTACTTGTTTTAAAAAGTTACAAAACCACTGAAAACAAGATCAGAGCTTCTGTATAGATCATCCGGTGTAATCCAAATCCCTAAAAGACCCAGGATCCCAAATTGATTTTAAAAGTTGTAATTGTTTACTCCCTTTCTTCACTGTTGCGGCTGAGCCCGACATCATTAGCAATCGCAATGTCTGGGGTGGGTGCACAAGCACGAACACGCACCTGGATGCAAACAAGATATATAATGTTTTAGCTCAGCAGTTACAGTGAAGATTTGGACCCAAAAATGGTGTAAACAACATCTTCCAGAGACGTCTTACCCCATCTGTTTCAGTTGTTTAGGAGAATACCACAGTGCTGTTTTGCTGTGAAGCTCCAGAAATGTTTTGTGAGCTTCAAAAGTTCACCCGACTTTCCACCAGCATGAGAGTGATTAGCCTAGATACTGACTGAATTTTTCATTATTGGGTGAACTGTTCCACTCTAGATATGTTTCATGACATGAAAAATATCCCATGGTGAAAAATAATTATGTATATTTTTGTGTAAAATAATAATGTTAACTACACATTCTTAAAAGCATGCTAACCCCCCCCCGTCACTTGTTTAAAAGGCAGCTGAATATTTTGAGTGCGGAAATATTCGCAAGTGTAAAACAAAACTCTACAACTGGTTTCCAAACTCTGATGTCACAAAACCATGCTTGCTACTTAAAGTGGGACTTAAAGGACACGGTGACAGAGGAAGAGTCCCCTTTCGTTCCTAAGAAAGCTGCTCTGTGGAATTTTGAGGCCAAAAAAGTTCGACTTCCCAGCAATAAGATTACATGGATCTTCCGTGTTGTGCCGCCCACAGAGTGTGTGCACTACAGACTGCTACCTACCGTGATGGCTAGCTTCTGGTTGGCTGTCTGGCTGATTGGATCGGAGTTAAAATGATTGAATCTCGCAGCTTTTCCAGACTTACCTAATTTTACTGGAACAAATCCGCGAACAAAACATTCTGACATTCAAACGAGTCATTTCTCGAGGGCTGTGATGCTTAGAAAGAAGCCACTTCTTTCACAATGTGAGCGTATGGAAGAAAAGTTTTTTTGCGCCCCTGGTGCTTCAGGTGATGTTGTAATTACACGGGTTAGGCTCTACGAAGGCAGTTCCTACAGGCATGGTCCAACCACTAGATACACAGCTAACCACGGCAGCCACAGTTAGCAGCAGTTAGCAGTCACCCAGCGGACAGGCCTTATGCTGCCCCCTGTTTGAGTATGAATTTGTCAGGTGGCTTATTCTTAAATAGAGCAATAGCCGCATTTTAGGAAATACACTTATTTACTTCCTGTTAGCTAACAGTCTTCGTATCTTTCCTGTCACTGTATTAGCTAACTCTTGGCAAGACAGTGAATAAGCATACAGCAACTCACAATGTTAAATCAGAGGTCTCATATTGTACAAAGTGAGTTTTCGCGTCTGTTTTTATCATAAAGCAGGGTAGGTGCTGTATAAACACTGTGAAAGTATCAAAACACAAGCTACAGAGAAATGCACACACGGCACGTTTTCAGAAACTGCCTTTAAACGAGTCAGCAGGACTTCTGTAAAGCTGTGATGTCACAGCTACACAGTCACCGCCCTCCGCAGAGCTGTGGTTACATTAATACTGTCAGAGCTATTGCATAGATGTATACAGAAGAGCTAAATACCAGATGGAAAGTTGGCGCTCATTCAAACATTATGAGAATTTTTGAGAATGGGAATTTCTTTCTGCAATGCCGCGAGCAGCCACCAGGCCAGGTCGGAAGCAAAGCTGAGCAGACGCAGCGACATGGTGGATGGTACCTGCTCGGGCCCGTGAAAACTAACCAATCAGAGCAGACTGAGCGTTTTCTGGAGCGGGGCCTTAAAGAGACACGCACTAGAAGACAGCGCTCAGACAAGAGGTTGTACAGAGGTGTGTGGTGGACAGTATGAGAAGAAGAATGTGCATTTTGGTGAATATTTTCTAGCCGACATCCAAAATAAAAGCACAAACCTGAAAATGAGTATAACATGGGACCTTTAAGTTGATTTTTAAAAGAGTGAGTTCTTTTATTTGTTTGTTTGTTTGTTTGTTTTTTCAGGATCAAAATGAGTCTGGTTTTCCTCCTCGTGCCTCAAGACGCAACACTACTGACGCTCAAAATGGTGATTTTCCTGTTTGGTTTCCTATTTTTATGAATGAAGGCGGAGGTCGTGTGGGCCTCTGTCATGTTCCGCTTCCAACCACCAGGGGGTAGAGCGACACGCAGGAAGAATAGCCTCCGATCTCTCTCTCTCTCACTGTTCAGGGCTGTGTGCGAGTGTGTGTCTGTGTGAGTGTGTGTGCGTGAGTGAGTGTGTGTGCGCGTCTCCACAACATAAAGGCGACGTTCAGGGCGAAAAACTTGCAATTCATGGCGTGGAGGAGTCAGCGGGCAGCCGCGGCCCTGTGATCTGAGCTCGGTGAGGTGGATGAGGAGCGGATCACGGTCTGAAGCCACTTCTCATCGAGCCGATCGAGCACACAGCCTGCCTCGTCCAAAAGCTCGCTCGAGTCGAGTGCTGTCCTCATTTGTTTTCTCTCTCCCTCGCTCCCCCCCCCAACTGCTCCCCTGTCTTCTTTTTTCGCGTGAAATCTGAACCCAACATCCGCGGAGGCTTTTTTTGTGTGTGTGTTTTTCTGTCTAGTTCGGATGGCAGATTGAAGCAAACTCAAACATTATATCCAGAGAAGAAGAGAGGGGGGGAGAGAGAGAGAGAGAGAGAGAGAGAGAGGGGGGGGGGGAGGAAAGAAAGGAAGAGACATTCGGGCTCTCATGCTGCAGCGCTTCAGATGCCTTCAACTTTGAGCCACAGGGACAACCCCTAACCTCTGTTTTTACACGAGGGGGGACAGACGCGCAGACATCTCCGTCAGCTTCCACTTCCATGAGAAGGACTCGCCTCGGCTGCGGGCTGATCGGAGACTACGCGGGGACCATGGCAGCTACTTTATCGGCGGATGAAGAACAGGTAGGCCCCGTCGAGCTTTTTGGGTTTGTTTTTTTTCTTCTTGCTTCTTCCTTTTTTTTTTCTGTGTCACATCGCCTGCGAAACGCCTCCAGCCCCCCCTCGGCCCCACCTGGAGGTACTTTGGCCCTGTGCGTGTTGCGTGTTGCGCACCGGAGGCGAGCGGCGGCGGTGTGCGGCGTGCGCTGCGCAGTGGATCCGCTGCGAAACGAGAGCGGAGCGGAAACATTGTATCGATTTCTGGCGCTTTATTGCTCCGGTTGCATCACTGCCAGTTCCTCTCCAGCGGCTCAGCTCAAGCTGAAGCTCGAGTGTTGCGAAACAGGCCGAGCTCGCCTCCATCAGCCCCCCCTAACACATGTAAAATATCCGTGGCGGCTCCTTTTTTTTTTTTTTTTTTTTTTGGAGTTCATTCGTGGGTACGGACCGTGACATGACGCCGGTGGGGGGAGAGAGCTGGACACGCTCTCTGGCTTCCACATTTGGCCCATTCAGGAATGTATACAGTAGAAAACTCCGCTTGTGCTCTCACGCTGCTGATGTGGCTGTGAAAGAACTCACATCCAAGTATGTTTAATGAGGCATCCGTTCACGCGTTTGCACCGATATCAAGGGGAGGAAATGCATTTGAAAGGAGCACTGTGTAGTTTTAATATTGTGCTATTTTGACGAGTCAATGATTAAAAACTCAACTTCTCAATAAGTGAGTAAACAAGCTGCTCCCAGAGGAAAATAAGCCCCCCAGAGCACTGTTTGACGCTAGAAAGGTGGCAGGTTTAGCTTATTTAGTCAATAAAATTAAGAGAGTTTGTTTATTTAGTTTGCTTTTAGGCATAAAAAATTTTTAAAAAGTCAGTGAAGATCTTTGGCCTCTGATTCAAATTTCTTCCCCAAAACTGCATGGTACAACTTTTTCAATTTGACTGTTCTGACCATAAATGTGAGATATCTCCCCCCCCCCCCAAAAAAAAAGCTGTTGGTGGTATCCCCCTGCACAGGGCACATGTGATTAGAATAAAGATTTTGGTTTAAAATCTCCAAGTGATATGATCAAGTGAAGAAATTGATCTTCTTCCAAAAATGATTTGATACAAACTGCAGGTTGTCTTTTTCAGTTTATCATTTATCTGGAAAAATGTAGGTTTGCAACTGGTGATTATTTTGATCACCCATGAATCTGCTGATTAATCAGTTAACCTAGACTACACTTTGACTTTATTATCAACAGGGGGACAAATTTCCTTTCCACAGCACTCTACCTGTCAGACAGTCATCAAGCATGTATTATATGTATAATCACTTGAAAAATGAAACTGTTCACTGGTTATCAAAATAATTTGCTGATTCATTTCCTTCACACTGACTGATTAGTCGACCTGTCGCTGCAGATGTAAAAGAATGTACTGACAAGAGTAGAAAACCTGCAAATTTCACCTTTTGAGAAACAGAAACTCTTCTTGTTTCTGTCAATCGATTAACTTAATAATCATTTCAGTTTTAGTGTTCTGCACCCGTATAATGTCTCATGGACTGATGAATCCTTCCAGGTCAGCCTTCATTGCTAAACTCATATTTATTGAATTATCGATTGGCCTGCAACTAACAGTTACTGCCATTGTCGATTTATCTGTTGATCGTTTTCTAGATTGATACATTTGTTGTCGAATAAATGGCATAAAATGTCGATCAGTCCTGCATTGTTCTGTCCACCACCCAAAGACCTTCAGTTTACTGCAACAGAGGAGCAGAGAAACCAAAACATATTCACATTATAGAAGCAGGAATAGGCGAACTACAGGCAGCCAAGGGTAAATGATGGATCTGTACGCAGAATAGCAGTCAGTTTTCACCAGTTACATTCTGTAAATCCATGTATGATTTCATTCTGAGTCTTCCTCTTCAGTGCAGGTCAGGCTCGTGCCTTCTCTTCCCGCTGAGTCCTCTCATCATCTGGCCAGCAGAAAGCCTTATCTGGCTACTCCATTTCCTGTGTGAGCCAGGGCCCCCGCTAGGGTACCGGACGCCCTCATTACATCCACAGCCTTGTGGGGGGTGTTTGGGTGGATTGTGTGTGTGTGTGTGTGTGTGTGTGTGTGTGTGTGTGTGTGTGTGTGTGTGTGTGTGTGTGTGTGTGTGTGTGTGTGTGTGTGTGTGTGTGTGTGTGTGTGTGTGTGTGTGGCAGGGTGGCTCTCTCGGGAGTGTACACGGGTGCAGTGGAACTTCATTCTAAAGGCAGCTGTTAAAAGCATTTCCACTAGACTCGGGGGAAGGGGGAGTTTATGAGTTACAGAGTGAGTGTGTGGTTGAGTGTGTGTGTGCGTGCGTGGAGTCTACTCCCAGGAAGCAGTGTAGTGAGAGGAATTGAGGAATAAAGAGAGTGACGTTATTGACTTCCTGTTTTGATATCGACCCGTGCCAAATGGAACTCGCTGAAGTGCCGCTCAGCAACAACAGTCCTATATGTGTAAATAGATCAGTGTAGCATCTGTAATCAAGTAGATACTGGAAAGACCATGTCCTGGGCAGCCATGACTCGTCTTAAAACATTATAATAAAGAAATGCATCTGCCCCGTCTGTGCGACCGAGGTGTAATTATAGTGCGCAGTCACCCTCCACGACTTCCCATAACCCTTCAAATGAATGTCTTTTAGCTGAGACATTAATAGAGTCACCATGTACAGCGTGACTCCGTCTCACTGGAATTTGGATATAATAGACAGCATGTCAATACTGAGACATTAATGACCAATTCTGGTAGCAAAGAATCATGATGGTAGTTAGTAACCAATAAAAATCAACTGTTATGCCAGTAAGCCAGCATGGAAAAAAAAACCCATCACCCTGACATTGACACATCCAAATGAAATGCAGTAATGAACCAGAATGGCACTCAGTAGAGTGCATACCTCCACCAAAACCCAACAGTCCTCATATATATTTATTTACAGATTCCAGATACTTTAACATGTTTTTTTTATCAAGTGTATCTCACAATGTTAAAGAAAGTGAGAAAAAAAATCCTGGACCCTTTTATCCAATGCAGCACCAAAAGTTAACGGGGTCTGTTCTGGGCCAAGGTCCATACTCCATCCAGGTTTTGTCGAAATCTGTTCAGTTGTTTTAGTGTAATCCTTCTGACCAACCAACAAATGGCCACTGGTGAAAACACAACTCGGGCGGTCAATAGAGCTGTATCAGTGGTCAAAAATGTGGATCAGATTTGTGGATTTCCCCGGTGAGTGATGAATTAACTCTTACCCTAAAAAGTAACAATCACAGTAAAGGTAGCTTTTTTTTTTGAATGGTTAAAAACACATATTATTTTCTGGAAAATTTTAACCTTTTGTGACTCTTTCAGTAATAAAAACACAAGACAGTCGTGTGCAGCAGACACAGTTGTTATTGTAAACCCTATTTTGTATATTTACAAAGAAAACACATTCTGCGGTGTGCAACATCACACAGTGAACAAAATAATAAAAACCATCCTCAACATGTGTGGTCATGGTTAGCAGCATGAAGCTGGAAGGATTCAACAGTGTGGGCAGTTGTTGCATAAAAAAGCCTGAATAGAAGGTGGTGGGATGAAGCTCAGCATGAAGCTTGTAGGTGGAGCAGTTTCTGAAATGGAAATGGATGAAAGCATAAATATGATTAAGAAAGATGACCCTTTGATTAGCCAGGGTGAACATTTGTAATTGAGTTATGGCTCCCGTGAAACATTGAATAAGCGAGGGTGAACAGCCCACAGGACCGTAGTATTGCCTGTGATGGTGAAATGAATCCTGTTCAGCTCTAAAGTACAAGTGCTGAGCGCTGATGGTTCCAGATTCTCAAATGTGAGGATTTGTCCACATACAGTAGGTGCAAGGCTGTTAGGAAGTTGTGAAAAGAAGGCAACGCCTGCACGTTTACACAGAAGCTTGACGAAAACCATCTTCATGGGGTCAAACTGAAAAACGACACCCAGATTTATACATTGTGCACGCCAACAAGCATATCAGCTCTACAATGACCGGTGTTGTTCATCATCTTAATAATAAACATGTAGAACATTCAACAGCACCTCAATAATCACCAAATTACATTTTAAAAAGATCAAACCATTAAACACAAGTGTTGGATGAAATTAAATCTTTTATCAAATCAGAATCACATTTGTCCCGTGAATCAAGATCCAAGATCACCTGCCCCCGCAAATATATCAAATAGAACACTTATTTTTCAGGGTCAGGACAATGGTTTTAATTTAAATACTCCCCTTGAAAATGATTATTTTTCAACATAATCCCATGTTTTGAAATTGTTCCACCCTCATATTTGTTTGATGTCTCCTGGTGTCTCGCACCAGACATGAAGTAGAGTGGAGCTACTGTTGACAAAACACATAATCAGAGTTAATATGAATAGCTGGTAAAAAAGAAAACAAAAAAAACAACAACATTGGTTGCTGTGGGTAAGTCTGCAAACACTCATACTTGCATTTATTGTAACAATGTAGATGTGACATAAAGGCTTTGAGAGGAAATGTTCAGTTTAGTACCTTTAATTGAAAGTTCTTTAGTGTCCAAACTCAGAAATGTTTAATTTTTTTCACGACTGAATAAAATAGCTGTTTGAAGCTGGAAAGTTGGCAGGGTCCGCCAAATATAGCATTGTTTTTAATCTAATTTTCGTGTACTAGTTAATAAATGAATACCGGAATGATGTCAGATGCGGCCTCTGCCTCCCCCCTGGGAGCAACGTTTTTCTAATTCAATAGTTCTTCCTTGTAGTAGCAAGGTAGTTTTCCAGGGCAGGGTCGACATACGTGGACCTGTGGACTTGCTTTTAGAACTATTTGGCGAAAAACCAACCACAACTTCATCCACTTACTCACCGCAAAGCAGGTCCCAGCCACAGTGAACCTAATCAAATAGTTATCGACGGCCAGTGTCAACGCCACCGATGAAAAACCCCTGACAGCAAACAGGATTACATAACATCAGAAACCGTTTGTTTACAGTGTCCGTGTCAGTATTTCAGAACAATCCAAGGATGTAAAGTCAACAGAACTTTAAAAAGTCAAACAAAAATTGTAAAAAAAAAAAAAAAAAAGACTAATTGTGATCAGACATGCACTCTCTCTGACCTCTCAGTCTATTTAGATTCTTGTCAGGCAGCGCGAGCCAGAGTGAAGCGTTTTAAAACCTGTTATCAGGAACTTTGAGGAAAAACTCTTCTTCCATATCAGAGCTGGAGTGAGCCAAGCAAATATTTATGCATCCTCCAGGAATTGAAATAAGTCACTCCTCCGAGTCAGCGAGTCTTCCAGTGCAGTCTGGTGTGCTATCATGAAAACAAACTGGTTCATCCTCAAATTCCACTCTGGCGGATATGGCCCCTAGTGCAGAAAAACCAAACAAGACCGGCTTCTCCAGGAACAGAGGGTCACTGCCTGGAGTTGGCAGGCTCTCCTTAAAAGGCTAAGAGAGAAAGAGCAGCTGTCAGAACAGTGAAATCTTGGAAACCCGAGTGTACCTGACAGTAATCTGACAGGAAGTTGTCTTTGGCCAACAGCGACGGATTAAGGCTTCGCAGTGCAGCAACAAGGAGCAGGCGGCTCACGTTCAACGGGACCGGTGGACCTTTTTTTTAAAAGGCAGGAACCAGAAAAGCGCATTATTCTTTTAGGTAACATCCAAAATATTCTTATGACCATAAACAACTGAAGTTGTCACAAAGACAGTGATTCTGTAGATCCACACAGCTACAAAGTGTGGAAACAAAATATGCATTTGCTGTTCAAGCTTCTGTAGGTTAGGCAGTGGAAGCAATTGGAAGGCATCATTTGCAGCTCTGAATCTTACTAAGTCATTTTGTTATAATAAGACAAATCAGTGCTCTGGCTCACGGGTGGGTTTTTTTTCTGTCCATCTGGTTTTGTGAGTCGACGGTTTTGTTTTGCAGCAGTCCAGTTTGAACCAAGAGGTTGCCTGGGTCCAGACCTTTCAAGTCATATGTTCAAGAGTATTCTCTGCCGGAGGATGTGGACGACCTCCCTTGATCTTCCTCTTTGCCGTCTACAGCGATTTAGACCCTTTTTCCGAGTCAATGCTGTGACTAGTTCTGGTCTGGTGTCCACATGCAGATGAGGTCAAAATGCTGTATCTGCCGAAGACATAATGAGATGTGGCTAAAAATACGGGAAAGCTCGCAAGGTGGAGCTTTTTTATTTACAAATACTTTACAAAAGTAAACAATGAACTTCCTTGCTTAAACTTAGCATTGTTGTAGCCTACTCGACTCGAAATAGACACGTAGTTAAATATTAAAATACTGTGAGTTTTCTCGTTGGACAAATTTAAATGCCCCTGTAGATTAACTACCAGACTAAGAATAGCCTGTAAATTTCTCCACTGGCACGTTGCAACACAATATTGCATCAAATATGTCATTGTAGGAGCAAAGTGTGCAGATCGTAGGTCTGAAATATTCGTTAAACTGAAAAGGTCAGTGTTTCATGCCAGTATTGTTGAATCAGCTCAGAAAGATCAGAGATCCATTCTCTAATTCACAGAAAAGCTCAGAGTCCTAAGAACGCCCTTCCACATTTCTCCCCATGAGAATCGGATATGAACCGACGTCAGCCCTGTCAGGTGCAATCATCCCTCATCCCTTGCATGTTAAGGCATCTGAACAGAGCAGAAGCTGCAGGCCCTCCTGTCTGTGAAAGCGCTGGCTTTCCTGAGGGGAGACAGTGGCATCCTGTCTTTAGGCCCAGCGCTCGTCAGTGATCGTTTTGTATTCCTAAAGAGCCGTGGACTCCCAGAACTTGACTTCCTGTCTCCCTCGCCTGCCCCTCCGCCGCCGTGGCTCGGCAGAGAAGCGGAACCCTGTGTTTAAAGTGTGAGCTTTCACTGCCTCCTCTGTTGCCTTTTGACGATTCACTGGGTGCTGACTCGCTAACTCTGCGGGTGTGGAGGGTGGTGGGGGTGGGTTCCTGAGGGAGAGTATAATAAGAGCAGAGGGGACAGGAAGCCTCTGAAATACTGCTGGCTACATGCACAAGTTATTCACAAGATGGGGGGAAGGCCTCCGTGGCAAACACCATTTCCAAATTACAAGTGCGATGTATGATATGAATTTGATCAGTAACATAATGTTTGATTTAACAGCTTAAGCAAGCAAACTCATCGTTGATTAATTAAACTAACTTTACCTTGACAGCCTTAGTTTCTAATTTCAGCCACCACAGGCAGCTGTTTTCAGTATGAAAGCTATATAAACTGAGTGTATGCTTACCGTACCACCACCAAATGGCAGACAACACAGACCTCAGACAACACAGTTAGCCACTTGCTGGTGAGCAAAATGTCCATTCAATGGATGAGGAGCCCGATTTGGTGAGTTGGTAGAGACCAAAACAGAGCTAAAAGGAGAGTGAACATTGGATTATATTCACTAGGTGCCTTATATATATTTATATATATATATATATAATATATATATATATAATATATATATAATATATATATATATATATATATATATATATATATATATATATTTATATATATAATATATAATATATATATATATATATAAAATTATTATTATTATTTTTTTACAAATGTTAGGATTCTGCTGCCTCCATATTGCAAAAAATCTCGCTAAACTTAAAGCTGGAGTGGAAACTAGTGAGAAAAGACTAAATTGTGAAAGCTACTGCCCTGTAGCTCTCACTAGCCAGCTGTGACATGTGTCAGGGTTTAGTTGGTATGTTTAGTATGTTCCACGCGCCCTCTCAGCTTTGCTAGGTTGAAAATACAGAAACAACTGTTAATACCACAATCACATAAACACAAAAAAATAGCCGTCATCATCATACCTCCGTATGACGATGCTACCCAGCTTGAAAGTTACGTTAGCCTGAAACTCAAATGCTAACTGTAACCAGTGATCTCTTGTCTCACTCACATGTAAGAAAACCAATAAACAATGAATATGGTTTTTGTTAGCCCTCACCACTGTCCAGCTAACAAGGTAGTTCTGCAATTTCTATTCCAATTTTGAGCAAAGTAGCCTGCTAATATCCGCCAAGCCTAGTGGAAGTCTCTACTCGTGCTAACTCAGTTATTTTATTTTTCAGGACAACTGATTTATAGATTGATGTCAAGATGTTAAGAGATGTTTCTACACACGCAACCAATAATGCGTCTAGAATAATTTACCAACCCTAGCTTTTATATTAAACTTCAGACCTCAGAAATCTTTTGCTTTCCTGGGGCTGCAGCCAGATTTCACAAGAAACTCACTAGCATCTTCATCCTGACACGTGAAAGCTTTACCATTACATGGTTTAATGGCCATTTAATCATCGTCATCCAGGTGAAGAGAAATAGAAAATCAAAACTGTTCTGAAAACAAATCAAACTTAGAACCCTATTAATTTCATTGCCACCTGTGTCGTCCTCTCAGCAAGCATAATTTATGTCGTTGCCAATGAAGACCTGCTTCATTAGTCGATGCCTCAGCATTTGCCAGCAACAATTAACAGTCTCAGGATGCTACCCTGTCATTATTGCAGCGTCATGTCATAAACACCATTCCAGCAGGATTCCATCGTCTCCCCCTCTCTTTATCATTCACTCACTTTGTTCACTCTGAACTGGAAGTTTCCTCTCACTGAACAAAACCCTCCATTTACACGTGTCGCTCCTTGTTCATTTTAGCGCAGCCATTCACTGAATTTCTTTTATTCATGGCTTCCAGAAAGTGCCCAAACTTTCCCCAAGATAGCTGTGGTTAACACATGTGATGAACCAGCAAAACTGAGAAACAACTTGTGTGAAACCCGTCGTTATGGATGACTGCACAAATTACAGTTCACACATTGCGAGCAAGGCTCCGCTCATCCTTCAGACTATACAACAGCATGTACAACACCATCATAGAATTGTCTCACCAGGCCATAACATTATCAAATATTCTGCAAGGCTTTAGATAGCGCTTCCTCTGAGGATGTATCGAGTTTAAAGCCCAGTTTCACTTCCTTCCTCTTTGACCCTTTCGATTATGTGAGTACAAAGTTTCCGACCACATCTGTGTCTGTTTCAGGCTACCAGGCAGTTTCTGGAGGAAATCAACAAGTGGACCAGTCAGCATGGAGTGTCGCCATTGTCCAGGGAACTGGCCGTCAAGTTCCTCATGGCTCGCAAGTTTGACGTCCTCCGGGCCATCGAGCTATTCCACAGCTACAGGGTAAGAGGACACAAGACATGTGGAGGTGGGCGCTCTGCATGTGGGTGTTGGATTTTGCTACTGAGATTACATTTGGTAATGTCAACATGTTTAATTAGCTGACCAAGTGGGCAGTTTGCGCTATAATCACTTTATAAACCCCTACGGACTGCACACTAGATCACAACATTTAGTAGAGCAAATTTTAGTAATTATAAATATGCAAATGTGTCCTTACTTGAGAACATTAAGGCCGAGTTCTAAAAAATCTAAATCATTCCCACCGGGTCAACACTGGAGATTGGAGCTTTTAATGAGACAGTTCAAAATAATTATTAAGTAAAATCTGCTTCTTGTGAAGCCTGGGTGTCTTTTGAAACTTTGAAACATTTCGACAACAATGAAATACTTGAATTTATGTGCTACCATCGAGACACTTTTTATTTATTGTTTTGGATATTTAAACATTTCAAATCTGTTTTTGTCATTTGAGAACATGTGCAGAAATCAATGCAGTATTGTTAAAAGGTTGTGAGAGAAGTAATCCACCACTTTACTCAAGTACAAGTATTACTAACACATTGAAAACACTCTAATACAAGTAAAAGTACTGGATACAAAACAGGTAAAGGCATTTTAGTTATAAACAAAGTGAACTGTTGTTCTGCAGAAAATGGTTCCCGGCGTAGAGGTTTAAGGTAATATTAACCTCTTTATGTACTGTTGGGTTGATTTAATCTTCAACAATTAATTATATTCTATAAAATAATGCTATGTTCGGGGGATCACTGTCTTGTGAGAGCCACATGTCTCTGAAAAGTCAGCTCCCCACGAGCTCAGAGAAACAGCCTGTTTTCAGCTTTGTGACGATGCATTTTCCAGCTGATCTTAGAAAAAGCTTTTAAATAGTTAATCTCGCTCAAGAAGCAGGAAAATGTTCTCAAACATAACAAAACACTTAAAAATCTTGTAACTAAAGCTGTTATGCTTTCTACTACATCTCAGACGGAAATATGATTGTAAAGTTGCCTTAAATGGAAATAATCAAGTAATTGGTATCTCAAATTTGTACTAATGTACTGCACTTGAGAAAAAGTACATAGTTCCACCAATGGAAAAACTTGATGTGAGAAAAGTTAACTTGTGCAAAGATTAAGCAAAGAAGCCTAAACATTCAAAATCGTCGATGTTACCCACACCTTTTTTAGTTGTATTCTTTGTTTATGTTGAGATTTGATACTCAGGTCTGTTCAACTAAAATTGTGAATATCACAAAGCCAGAATACATAACCCTGTCACTGTGCAAAAAAAGGTGTTGTTTATCAAATACCTCTACCTTTTTTTTTTCTTTCTCATAAGTGGGTCAAGGCATTGAGGCCTCGGGGACAGTGATGCTCGAGGCATAAGCTCTGGTTTCTGTCCACAGAATCCACCAAAGCCAACAAACACCCAAAACCTCCGCACTTTGATATGTCAGACCTATCCAAGAGCCAGAAGAGGCAAACTCGTCTCAGCTATATAGCTCGGGTTGTTTTGGTGAAAACATAGTTTCCAGTTTTCTGGAAACACATAACTCATGAGTGTACACACACTCTGTTTCACGTTATCAGACTAATCTACACCCACAGTGGAACAATGTCTGCTTTGTTTTTCTTGCTTATCACACTAAAAGTCAGTCACTGTTTCCACAATTGATTGTAAAATACGAGCCTCTTGCTTGTTTGAGTTTGACGCGTAACTGCAGTCTACTACCTTTTCAAATGATTGCAGATGAACAGCGATAAGGGGTGACATATTACAAAGGACAATGACTAAAATCAAGACAGTGTACGATGTTGCGTCCTACAATCCTCGTTACATCTGCCGCATTTGGCATTTAAAACCTATTTGCACCGAAAAGATTAGTGGTCGAACGACTCAGAGACCGACCCAGAGGTAGAAAGGTAGATGTCATGGAGGCACACTTCACTACACCCACAGCACAGGAACATGAGGCCTTTTCATTGCATACATCTTCAGAAGCCAAGTAAGAGATTGCTGGAACAGATGCACCAAAACCCTGGAGCCAGACGCGCACACACACACACACACACACACACACACACACACACACACACACACACACACACACACACACACACACACACACACACACACACACACACACACACAGTATTAAACACTGGGAGGGGATGTCTCAAGAAGCAGCATGCAGGCTTATTCAGCCTCCCAGAGAGCTCAGAGCTTATCATGAAATAAGTGTTCATTGGTTGGTAAAACTGAGGTTATGAGTTATGAGGTCAGAGTAAATGAGGAACATGAATTTTCACAGCCCTCATGCAATACAAAATTGATGGAGCTGATTATTTTCCAATGTATGGCTGATAAGAGTCGACACGTGGATCTGTACGTTGGCTAATTTAGTTTTGGGTTTTTGAGCAGCTCCAACATTAAGCAACAGAAAAGTTCAGTCCAATTTCAGTATATCATAGTATTTGGTATGTCCCACTTTTGCTTTAATGACTCGAGCTGGCATGAACTCCACAAGTTTGCACCGACTGAACCACTCTGAACGTTTATGTGGGCACTTGAAGACTGAGAAAGCCAAGCTTTTTGCAAGAACTTTTACTGAACACTATCCAATCATGCTGGGATAACATGAGTCATCAGGTTTCACAGAAACTTGCGGAGTCCATGCCAGCTTGACTGCGTGCTGTCATTTAAGCAAAAGGGGAACATACATAATAGATATTGTGAAATGTATGGACGTTTTTCAAAGTTTCACTCAAACCGTTAAGCTTATATCATAATTTGTTGCAAAATAAACAGTATTATATTTGAAACAATTGCAGAAAAGAAGCATTTTGACCTGTGGTCTCAGACTTTTGGAGCCCACTGTATGAGAGGTCACCTGTTTTGGGCCACAGCTTGGAAGAAGATAAGTGCAATCTTAGGAAATACTGAGGGCCAATTATAATCAGGTATTTTGTAATTTCCCCTTTTGCTTTAAAGACAGCATGCACTCCAGCTGGCATTGACTCCACAGGACTGTGTAACTCTGTCATGTCATGCTGGGATAACATGAGTCATGGCAAAGCCTCTGGTGATGTCACAAACAGCCTGGCTTTCTCAAGTGCCCCCATTTATGTTTGCTTGGTTCGAGGACAAGTGACTGTTGAGTCAGCAAGTACTGTACAAGCTTGTGGAGTCCATGTCAGCTGAAGTGTATGATGTCATTAAAGTAAAAGGGAAGCATGCGGACTACTTTGATATTGAAATTCATGGACATTGTTCAAAGATTCAACTTTTCACCCAAACTGTAAAGCTAATGTTATTTTGTAATGGGGAAAAAATAGAACAAAGGATTTTGACTTGTGGTCTCAGACTTTTGGACCCTACTAGACATTGAGAGGCCACCTGGTTGTGCACCACAGCTGAGAACAAGATAAGAGCAGTGTGAGGACTCGCTGAGGACAGATTAGAATCAAATGTAGCAGAAAAAAAAGATGTCTGTTCCCCAAATATCACAGGAATAGCAGTCGGTGACCTTGGTGATATTATTACCATCAAACCGGAAAATGATGATCAAGAGGAAGCCTCCGGGGGCAGGGCCTGCAGGTCTCATTTACTTTATGATCTCAAAATAACATCTAGATAATAACATAATCAAGACCTTCTCCTCCGAGTCAATTCGTAACTACCGGGGAGTTGAGGATAATGTCTCATTTTATCCCTAAATGGTCTACACTGCTCTAAATTGCAATTCCGGCCAAATTTGAACATGCAAAGTGGGATTTATCTGCTCAGATCGGCTCTGGTTTATCCACTGCAGCTAACGGAAAGTTCCCAGACGTCTCGCACAGACTCTATAATGACCTGAATAGCTTCAAGACGTGGCAGGATTTTACCACCTACCTTTTTTCGAGCAAAGTCGCTTCAGTCACCAAGGTGGGTTCTTATTTCTCCAATGACTAGTTGGCCTGCATAAAAGCGACTCATTTATGAACGCCTCGAATGTGACTTTGAAAAGGATTAGTCTCCCCTGCCACGCCACAGTTCATTTAACTCGGCTGCGTCAGCACCAGGAACAGAGGCCGAGTACAAGTAATTTGTCAGAACAAACTAAGGGGGGGAAGTTTCCAGTGAAGTGCTTGTTTGGCGGTGGGGGACGTGCAAACAGGCCAAGCTGGCATTCAGAGTGAGGTGGTTGGTCGTGTAAGCTGGGCCTGACATGAGCAAATAAATGTTTTGTTTTGTAGTTAGCATTAGCCCTGGGTTAGCCGATTAGCTCAACACCACAATCAAGTGCGAAAGTCTCTGTGAAAAACCGAGCCCTCCGTTAAAAGCAGTGTGGGTAAAATGATGGGAAATTATTTTGGGTTTTGTGACACGTCCTGGGAGGTCAGGTTCATCCTATATTTAGGGTGAGGTTTGTTTAATCACAGTTAAGAGCTTGTATTGTTTTAAAGAAAGAAATGGTAAATCCAACAGTAAATGGAAAAAACCTCCCCCCCATGTTTGGCCCTAAAAACGAGTTCAAGAAACTCCCACACAGCCTCAAGGGGGGAAGAGAAGGAATGGAAACCTTGCAGAGAGGGGATCCTCCTGGCAGGAAAGTGGGGCGTGTAATTCTCCATTGTTCACAGGGAGGAATCCACCTCAGAGTTGACAGCCTGTTATAGTCACACTCCACAGCCTGACTTCACCTGCTGTGATCTGTTTTTCTGCAGGAAACACGTCTTAAAGAAGGAATCGTCAGACTTCAGCCTCAGGAAGAACCTCTGCGCTCCGAGCTGCTCAGCGGGAAGTTCACTGTGTTGGTAAGAGTCTCCTGAAGATATAATATGTAACATTTTCACAATAAATGTCCAGAGCCAGACATATGATAGGACACATGACGGGTGATACGTCGGAGAGTGAGGAAGGAGGCTGTGACGAAACATAATGTGAATAAAACTTTCCCCGTCCGAGAAGCTTTCTGTCTGAGTTATGTCAGATAGCTTTTCATCAACATTGGCGGGTGTTTGACAGTGAGGACAACAACTCCCATAATCCCACACTACTTCACGACATCATCAAACTGTGTCTTTTGTTTTCATTGTTTTGATGGGGAGACCGCAAGCCGAAATTACTTACTGTGCTTTTTAAAAGGAAAAGTCTAGTCTGATGTCATATTACAGAATAAAGAAGGCAGTATTCTATAATCACCTTATGATAGACAAACAAAATTAGAGGACCAAAGTAAACTGAATTAATCCTTTTTCATCTGTGTCCAAAAACTTCATACGCTTCCTTTTGTTATCCGTTGCTGTCCAGAATCTTCTGAAAACACGACAGACGAGACAGATTATTTGCCAACTCGAGCACCAAAATGCACCATTTACAGCCGTTTGAGTAACATTTGTTACAAACTACAGTGTGCAGCTCTTTTACAAACCCACTGAGCCTCTCTTAAAACTGACACTGTATACTTGTGACCTGTTTTTTAAGATTTGCGCCACAGGCACGGTGAGACAGGCATTGTTGGTTTTGGTATTTCTACCGTTTCAGCTTTACCTTATTTGGCTGTTGATCCTCAGGTTCTTGTTGAAGTTCTTGTTGTAAAATGCTGCCTCTGTGATTGTGATTCAGTACAGTTCTGTCTGTTCTGAATGAAGGTCGATTCTAGTAACATTCCCTGTTTAACACGCTACAGTTGTTGGGTTATCTTGCTTTGGATTTTCCCCTTGAGTTAAACATAGCTTCTTCCGGACCCGTCAGGGAAGCGGCCTGCTTTGTGGATCAATAAATTACACTTCAAAGAACTTTGTTAATGTAGTGAGCTCATTTTTTTTTTATTCACAAAAACTTTTAGGGAGCGAACTCTAAAAGCAAGTTCTCTTAGTGAAGAGTTTTAAGGGTCCTTTTTTTTGGGTGCAAGTTATTGACAGACTGATGTGCCATGTGGATATCCTGTGCCAGATAAATTTAGCCTTTTGTCAGCCAAATCACAACCGTAAACGATCAGCACACGCCCACGCAAACACGCTCTCCTGACGCTTCCCCTCTTCCTTCCCCATTGACGTGCCACAGTGGCATTGATGCTGCACATCCTCTTGTCTGACGTCGGAGTTCTCCAGCCTCAGCAGCGGGCTTCATATCCTGTCTGAGGTATTTTTAGCCCCTTTGCCCGAGAACACAGGCTTATTTGCTTACAAAGGGGCCGCGTCGCTCTGTGTTTGGTCTGTGGCTTCATTCAAGTGAGGAGCCTGCAGTTCCTCTGACACGGGCAGATCAGGTCATGACGTGAGATATACGTTCTGTGTCCGTCTCAGGGAGCGGAAAAAGGAGCCGTAAGACCTGCAGCATCATTTTCAACAAGAATTGTTCCTCCTGTTGAATTGTCGACAGCCCTTTTTGGCTCCATGCCAGTAACCAGCACATGAACTGAAGTGCCCCCCTGTGGTCATTGTTCATCCTTCATTTCTTTTCTCTTTTTTTTTTGCTGCGCAGCTCCCATTTGGCTGCCTCATTGTCACACTTTAAACTCAAGTCAAGTGGTTAGTAATACCACATGACTTTCCTCGAAAAACATGTCTCCTCCTGGTAACGATTTCTTCATAGAATTCGTGCATTTAAGGAGAAATTGGGTCACAGTTACTGGGAAAGGAGAAATGGCGACGAGAGATTAAACCTTCAGAATACAAATGTTTTTTTTATCAGAAATGTGACGCATTGCGCTGGAGCTGCAATGAGCTGATTAGTAGATTAATCGCTTAAATGTTAAAGCAAAAATGTTAAAAAAGGTTGCTGGGTCCAGCCTCTTAAACATAAGGAACCGCTGCTTTTCTTTGTCAGTCATGATAGTAAATGAAAAGACTTTGAGTTATTTGAGACTTTTGGCTGGACAGAAGGAGCAATTTAAAGACCTCATTTGGTGCTCCGGGAAATCATGATGAGCATTTTTCATGTTTTTCTGACATTTTATTGACGAAACCTTTGATCGATCATGGAAATAATTTTTAGTTTCAGCGTCCTCTATCAGGAGAACTGAGGGAGGCCAAGAAAATGATTTAACCCACTGCTGATGCGGTCGTCAGTTCTGTACAGGGAGTTTGAGCTGAAAGTGAAAAGCATGTACATGTGTAACACCAACTTGCTGGTATAACCTGTTAGTTCTGTGTATTACAGAGTGTACGGGACCCATCAGGGGCCTCCATTGCCTTGTATACGGCCAAGCTTCATCACCCAAACAAGACAGGCAACCACGTGGTGCTGCAGGCCCTCTTCTACCTCCTGGATCGGGCGGTGGAAAGGTAACGACAGTGGCTTTTTGTAGGCTGAATATAAAAGAAGTTGTAAAAAATCTGTCATCTGATCGATACTTGGCAGCCATGTTTTTCACTAGCATATTAAAATATTCTCCAAGTAGGTCAGTCCCAAGCATCCATGGCAACCATGCTGTATTTGACGTGTTGCCGTAATTCATAATCTGTTTCCTGTGTTGCTGCATACGTAAGCTGTAACCAGACCCATTTGTTAAGATTTCCAAGACATTAATGCGCACGCCTGATCTTCTGTTCGCCCACAGCTTTGAGACCCAGAGGAACGGCTTGGTGTTCATCTATGACATGGCGGGCTCCAACTACACAAACTTTGAGCTGGACCTGAGCAAGAAGATCCTGAACCTGCTCAAGGTCGGAATTACAGACGCATTAAATGTTCTAACCAAACAAAAATTGCCAAACAAAGCCAATGAGATTAATGCTGCTGAGAAACAGTGTCGTATTCACGGGGTTTGATCTACCTACTTATTTACATCTCTCCAGGACCAGGTTGATACATAACTGTGGCTTTACTGTGGACTAATACTCAAGAGTGGTGCTTTTATTTTTTTGGCAGGTGCCTGCAAGTAGGCCTACAGTGTTCTAGTTGCATGTCATCTAGTCAATAACAGAGACATTTCAGCATCACATGCTCATCTAAAACTCGACTGGAGTGGTTTAGTTGTGCTCATCATTTTTAGACAGTACATGCAGATGTGGAGCGCTGCAACGTAAGGTGGAGAGAGCGTACACATCTGTGTTTGTTTCCAAGGACTAATTAACTTAAAGAGGGTGAGCTTATGTGAAAACACAGGCCAGGTCTTGTTTTGAGGATCCCTCTTTATCTCAAACCAAACAAACCGGCACATGATTGTCTAAATTGTGACTTTCAAAGAAGACTGAATCAAATTCTAGGACCTGCAATTAGCAAGGGACGTTCTCCGAAGCCTGCTCTGCTTTTTTGGAGCACATAAGCAAAAAGAAATTGTTCTGTTTGCTCCGTCAACTCTTCCTCAATCACTTGATGCGGCTTGTTGACCTGCATCTCAGGTCATTAAAAAAAACTTGAATAACAAGCGAGGATGAAACAAGTTGAGTTGATGTGTGGTTGAAGTTATGGTCTGTTGTAAGTTGTGCTGTCCTCTCTCCACCAGGGGGCGTTCCCTGCCAGGCTGAAGAAGGTGCTGATTGTCGGGGCTCCTGTTTGGTTTCGAGTGCCCTACAATCTGCTCAGCCTGCTTCTCAAGGAGAAACTCAGAGAGAGGGTAAATCCAGAGGCTTGTTGCTTATTTTCTCACACGTTTTATCTGTTGTGGTGTACAATGAGTGAGAAGGCAAATCGGAACCCATTGATTTTTGGAAGTGATCATTTGATTGTGTTAGTTTCTCTAACTACTGATTTACGCTGCTGCCTCACGTGTCCCCGGGATGTTCACTGAGGTCGATCACACCTCCACCTTACTGTGCCTGAGGAATTTCATGAGTATGGATTTCTGTAGGGGTAAAGTCACTTGATGGCTTTCAGTAAAGTACTACATGAGCATTAATGCAATCAAGAATAAACTAACAAATGCTCTTTGACATAAAATTAAGTATTCACATCGTAGATTTATGTGAAGCACAGGTATTAGCATGAGATGTACCCATGTTGGCTCCTGTTGACCCCTTTCTTTTTTAATTCCAGGTCCAGATGGTGAAAATGGCCGAGCTGCGCCAACACCTCCCCAGAGACTGTCTGCCCCAGCACCTTGGAGGCCTGCTGCCACTGGAAACATACAGCTGGAACCAGCAGCTACTGGCGGGCCAGAACGGCCGCGTGGACCCAGTGGACGAGCTGGTGGGCATCCCAGTGGAAGACGCTTCCATTCACGTCCCCGGACCTGAGTCCATGCGCCCCCAGGAGCTGCTGGCACTCCTCGGCAGGCTCCAGCGCTCGGGCATCCATCAAGAGTATGAGGAGCTCCGCAAAGAACCGCCGCCTGGAACCTTTCACTGTGCACAGTGAGTTTACAGCAGCATAGATAAAAAAAATATAACTGCTAAAGACTTAGATATGTATCACAAAGTTGTCTTACTTATCATCTTTTATTTACTTTTCCCAGGGAAATTATTAGACCCTAAATCTGTCCTAGTTCAGGCTACCTGTGTTCAGCAGGCGACTAATTACTGTGGACGTAAGGCCGCAAAAGTAACAGATGTAGACAAGTGACGATGTAAAATGAACAATGAATGGATTAGACCTGAACAAAAGGTTGATCTGAGACAAATTTGTTAATGAATTAAAGCAACAATGCTGCAATTTGCACCGCTTTGTCTTTGTCGCTTTAAGATGGTAAATTCAACATATTTGGATAGTTCACCATAGAATATGCCACCTGGGGCTTACGGAAATTTTAATTCACAGACATGATTAAAACCTGGGACATCAGGCTTACTTTTGTCATTTTGAAGTATTGGATGCAAGACTTAACTGTCATTGGTAATTTTCTCTCTTATTTATCTGCAGATCAGTCTACAATCAGGAGAAGAATCGCTATGGAGATGTGCTGTGCCTTGATCAAACGAGAGTACGTTTGAAACCCAGAAGGAATGAGGTTGGTGCTTTTTTTTTTAAAATATTACATGTGTCATTAATATCAAAAGAAAAAAGACGGCCAGTTCCACTCATGGTCACTCTCAGCTGCCAAGGCTGCCACACTGCCAGTAGTCCAGCTTCACAAGCGAGCTGGTATTAGTCCAGCCAGGGAGAGTTTAACCAACGCATTTTCAATATGTTGTGTTTTTTTATTATTTAATACCCTGTTAGCCCCATGTTGGACAACTGAGACAATCTCATTCAGATCTTAGCGCGATTCACTTTGAGAGATTTCTTGAACTGGCACGAAGATGCACCTCAGATTTTGCAAGGGGTTCCTGCCATCTTTATGCCAAAGTTTCATTGTTCCCACAGAGATCAGACTACATCAACGCGAGCTTCATGGACGGCTACAAACAGAGGAATGCATACATTGGTACTCAAGGTACGACAACTGCCAGTTATTGTCAGATGACGCTTTGTTGATGGGTCTCTGGAACACTTAAATATTCATCAATTTTTATAGATAGATACACAGATGGTGACTTGAAATGTTTGCCAAGAATGGAAGAACAAAATGTATGATATCCAGTTTAAATTTGTGATCAAAAGGTGAACCCGGGTGTGGGTTTGGGTTTCCTGATACCTGCTGATCTGCACAATATTTAAAGAAGGAATATTTAATGGTCATGAGCATTGGACCAAGTACCGAACCTCAGGGTACTGCATGACTTAAGAACATTCAGAGATTATCTGTAAAACCTAGTGTTTAAAACTATTTTACTGAAGACATCTAGGGTGAACTTCTCAGTCTGACAGTAGAAGCTGGTGGATGCACAAGTGCTTGAAGGTACATACAGCAGTCTTGACTGACATCTCTTGTTGAACTGTGTTAGGACCACTGGAAAAGACCTACAGTGACTTCTGGAGAATGGTGTGGGAACAGAACGTGCTCGTTATCGTCATGACAACCAGGTAATTTGAGTAGATTTCTGTGAAAATCATTCATTCTTGATTGTTGAGTGAAAAAGGGGACGCCTGCATGAGATTGGTAAGGATTGGAACTGTGTGCTAAATATATGTAATCGTCTCTGTACTGCAGGACAGATGAGGGCAGCCGGAGGAAGTGTGGACAGTATTGGCCTCTGGAGGAAGGGGGGCAGGAGGTCTATGGCCATATGGCAGTGGTTAACCAAAGGGTTGATCACCACACCCACTACAACCACACCACCCTCGAACTGCACAACACTGAGGTACACAGATGGATCACTGAGGGAATATGTGGGGAGGTTTTTCAAACAGCAGCAGTATTCAGTTTGTCAATGAACGACGCAGGGAAAATACATGCACAGTCAAGTCAAAGATAGATCGATAGACGGATAGAAGTTGCTCCTGTGAGATCTGTTTTCCTCTCTTTATCTGGGTCAGATGGAAGCAGGATAAGTAATGTAGCCCAGACGTCCTTCTCCTCCAGGAGCCCTGCTGGAACGGTTTCTTGACTTCATGGTGTCCTGTCATCACCATGAAGCTGCCAGGAATCCAGAAACGACGTCAGCAAGTCCCCGCTTCCAGCCAAGAAATAGCTCTAGCACATAATTCTCTGAAACTACAATGTTTATCTTTCTGCATACAGCGTTAATTAGTACAGATCCAAGCTAGCTGATTCCCCTTGTTTCCAGTCTTTAGTTTATGCTAAGCTAAGTAAAGCTAATGGTGCGTTCATGTCCTGTCGGAATATCAGAAAAACACATTTCTGACTGGGGAAAATCCCCATCAAGCCAACTCTTTAAGAGCAATGCAACCAAAAGGAGTTTCCATGGCAACACAGATGCAAGAGGATGCTGGCGTGAATATTGCCGCTTCTCAATGCGTGGCAAAACTGCTTTTTTTCTGTTGGAAGAAGGAAGCCTAGTAGTCCCTACAAGCTCAGTCTACAACCTGGACCTCTGCTGTCACTTCACCCCAGGCTCCATCGCTGGGATTGGATCTCTCGGTCTCCTGCGTCGCCCCCGCTCCATTTATTCTTTGTTATGTTTGTTTCTCTTTGTTAAGTGTCCTTGGGTACCTTGAAAGGCACTATATACATTGAATGTATTATTATTATTGTTGTTGTTGTTGTTTTTGTTGTTGGTTGGTTTGTTTATTTATTTATTTATTTATTTATTAAAAGTAGCAACAAATGTAAAACAGCTTGAAACTAAAACTATTTTCGTACCCATTCAGACATGTGAACAGAGACAAGTGAGTCACTTCCAGTATCTCAGCTGGCCCGACTACGGCGTTCCCACCTCAGCAGTGACGCTCATTGACTTCCTGGGAGCTGTGAAGAGGCAGCAGAGGAAAACGGTGAAGGCTTTGGGACCTCAGTGGACAGGCCACCCACTGGGACCCCCAATGGTGGTCCACTGTAGTGCAGGGATTGGGAGAACAGGTGAGGTCCCGAGGTTGTATTTTTCCACAAACTTGACGTATGATTATTGGCATTATGTCTTCATCTACATATTGTTTGAAGACTCTAAAACGGCTATTTGTGCTTCGTTGTAAATAATCCTTTCTTTTTTCAAGTGTCCCTGCTAACAACCCCTGTTGTCGACAGGTACCTTCTGTGCCCTGGACATCTGTCTGTCCCAGCTACAGGACGTAGGCTCACTAAATGTGTGCCAGACAGTGCGGCGCATGAGAACACAGAGGGCCTTCAGCATTCAAACCCCGGACCAGTACTACTTCTGCTACAATGCCATTTTGGAGCACGCCCAACGGCAGGGCCTGCTCCCGACCAATCAGTGAGCTTCAGCCCTGACTTCCCAAACCAGTCCATGAACCCTGAGATCTCTGCAGTCGATCTGTAAACCCCGAGCTGTGTTGTGTGACCAATTAATGAGCCCAGGAAAGATAAACTTCCACACTGAAGTTGTCTGTTGCAAACTATGCCATTCTCCATTTGCAAGCCAGACCAAGACAGGACAGTGACAAGAAAAGTCTTGACTGTTGACATTAAGATGTTTCAACGTGCTAACATTCTCGCTTCCAACAATGTGACATTTAGTTTCTGTCGCTGAACAGTATCTCGTAAAGTATGTGGCAGCGAGGACAAACTGCTCTTGTGTTGTGCAGTTCCATGGCTCTGTGGTCAGGCACATTGGGTGAAGTGACTGGGAACTTTTTCATTTATTTTGTTTGTTTTTCTGCCACTTTAAATGAATTGTTTAGGGGAACTTAAAGGAGTATTTCACCCCCAAATAAAAGTTCTATCAGTATTTTGTCATCCCTCATTAGTTATAACTTAAAGGTGCAACATTCAAGACTTCACTAAATTTATAAACAGAATGTGGAGGAATAGCAGTTTTGACATTATGATGTATTGTGTTGTAATGTTTAGTATGCTAGCTCTGGCCCACCCGGGTTCAAAGCTCTTGTGTCAGCTGTGTTAACACCAACAGCAGATGGCTATCTGGCTAATGAGGTATCTAGCTACCTGCAGCTACAGTTTGCAGCAGTCAACAGTTACTCGGGTGATATTGAGCCAAGTGTTTGTTGTTGAGAATGAATTCAACAAGTGGCCGTGGCATTGATATTGCACCATTAAGGCTGTAACACTGCATAACAATTAATTTAATTTCAAATTACATTTCAGTTCTCCTCTATGCAGTCGCCTTATATGCCAACATTAGCAAAGCTAAAGGGTTATTTTACTTTTCTCCATGGAACCAAATGAATACCTCATAGTCATATAAATTCTGTGCACGCACAGATGAATAGTTAGGTCAGATGCACAAAGTAAGCATTAACTTAACTTTTGAATATATCTGAAATGGAACTACAACGGTAAACTTTTATGCTTTTTCTTTTGCATTTGTTTGAGTTTCAAGTAAGACTGGGAAAGAAACTGACTCAATTTTTTATTTTTGGGGTGAAATTATCCTTTAACTACATGAAACAGTTTTAATTCCAATAGGCCACTTCCATACAACAGTTATAGGTTTAACTTTACTGGTGATTTTTAGGTAAGTTGGCTAAGTTTTTACCCCTTCTTGTGTGCAGGAAAAACTGTGGTCACTGTAGTGCGTTTTCAGCATACAGTATGGGTCACATGAAGATGGTACGAGCTAGTTCCGCATAGTCTCAGGAGTGTCATACTGAACACAAGGAGGTGAAACTTTCCAAACATATCGCCGAAAAAAAATTAATTCAGCGAAGAAGTATTTTGCCCCCCCCGAATGGCAGGAAGGAGGAATTAAAGCACATCCAAGATGATCAGGTAGTCCTCTCCCCCATTCTGTGATCACTCATTAAATCGCTGTCCATGTGATTTCATCTTTAGTTTTTGTTTTGTTTGTTTTCACTGAACCCCAGACCTTCCATCTCTCCTGAATATTTTTAGATTTCCTGACTCGCAGTAGAGATAGTGACCAGTGCCTGGCCGCCTTTGCTCACTAGCAGTGCCATCATGCTTTAGCGAATGTGGGAGTGTATTGCTCAGTGCCCACAAACATGCACACGCACATATATAGCATACATCTGTGGAAGTCATCAGTTAAGACCTCATGAGTAGTGCAATACTTTTTTTTTTTTTTTTTTTTTTTACATAAATCATGTCTTAGCACTTTTAAATAATTATTCCCAATGTGATCTGAGATTAGACTTCATTGCGATATGATGGGATGACAAATAAAACGTAATAGTAATTCTGTAGGTCTACATGTGATGCTGGGATAACTTGATTCTTAAATTAAACAACGCTTGAATATAAAAACATTTAGTGACGTTTTGGACTTGCTGTAAACATCTGCGTAGAGTTTTAATGAGACAAATCAAGAGGATTCTACAGGGGAACCACAAGTAAAAGACAGAATAGCTGAAGAAGCATGCACAAATCTGTGCCTACACCCGATTAAGTCCTTCTTGGGCACTTGAGAGTCAGAAATCTTGTCTGAAGTATGTTTTCATTGTTGTTGTGTTTCTTTAAGTTCTACAGACTGTGGTTGTAATCCGTGCTTTCACCTGGTCCCAGTATCTTGCCATTATTATAGAGTACATGTACAAAAACTGAGTGTCTGTGTCATACGTTGCATTATGTTGTTGCTGGGTGGGAAAAAAGTGTTCTTTACTACAGAATTCATATTGAATTTGCTTGTAGTGAAGCATTTTAAGTCTGCCATCCTCATGCACTCTCATTTTTTTTTTTCATTAGAATTATTTTTCCTTTCAATGATGGACGCAAAATGTGCCCTATTTTATTTTTCTATTGTATTCAACAACTGTTTTCATACGATTACCCAGGATATACAGTTATCTACGTTAATTTTATATTTGTTTTATTATAACCTATTACTTTATCATTCGTATGACTATTGAATCAAGCTATACTGTATTAAATACAAACTGTCAACATATACACTTGTTAAGTGTTTGTGTGTTTTTAATGACATACTGCACTGATTTCAGTTGTAATGGTTCCGATTTTCCACTCAAGAATTTGTTGATTGAAGTCTTTTTAGTCAGTCTTATAATTTGGTCAAAGACTTAAAGGTGCAGTATGTAAGAACTGGCCGTCAAACTAGCTGCAGCTGCAATGAGCTTATTAGCTCAGCTAGCCTATTTTACTATTTTATTTTGTTGATAATTTTTTATTGTTTTAAACCAGTCTTCCCAGATATTGCACCGGGGACACTAAAACTAAATTAAGACACAAAGCATACAAAATAAGCGCAAAACTGTAACAAAGAGTACTAAAAATAGATTTGTAGGTGTAAGAGGTTAAGTTAAATTTGATATCATGAAAAATAAAATCTGAAGGGAGCAGTCGAAGAAAGATGAACAATTGTGAAAAATGAAAACTCGGTCATCTGTTCACCCTCATGTCCAAAGAAAATCGGTTGAAGTTTCGTAGTCCAAGAAACATTTCCGGAGCTTCACAGCAAAACAGTGTTGCAGCATTCACTTGAGCAACTGAAGCAGATGGTACAGTGAAGATTTCAGCTTTAAAAAAAACACACACACATTTCTTTTTCTCACAAGTGCTGTGAAGCTCCAGAGATATTTTGTGGATTATAAAACCTTAACCAACTTTTCATCAGCATCAGGATGAGTAAATAATGACTGCATTTTCATTCCTGGCTGAACTAATCCTTGAATGAATAACTTTTTAACGGTGCACTAACTCAATTGTGTTATATTACAAGTTGATCAAATGAAAGTGTCATGTGAAAGGCAACAGAATTACTGTTCTCAGCTCAACATAAAACTTTGTCTTCCAGCTGGTTGCTCTGGTTTTATGGCCCACAACAGGCAGATGATCTCAGCAAATAATTAACTCTATTTTTACACTAAAATATGTGTTTCTTGTTCTCAATAATACCGGCTCAGTGGCCAGGATAATATGTGACATTTTACATTTCTGCAAAACACGGACACATGTGAGTTTGTTTGTGCCACGCTGTACGTGTCAAATGTATTTCTATAATATGTTTATAGTACATGTATATGAGCTTACTTTCATGTCGGTAGGTGGGGCGATAAAGCAAGGTCAAAAAAGCTCCCAAACCAGAGACCAGTGTTTCACATCAACAACTTTTAAACACAGACCCATGGGCATTTCTAACGAGACGGGACCGTTTCCAGGCATGTTTTTGGCAAACTAAATGAATAAATAAATTCATATTTTTGATGATGGGTTGAGACAGTTTCCAGCCATCAAGTGGGGCCAGAATCAGGTAAGCCAAAATACAGTTGTTTCCCAAACAAATCCAAGTGGTTTCTTTGCCTAACCACGTCATAATCACAGCGTTGTCACAACATAAACACTGAACCTGAAGAAACTTAAAGTTGCAATTTTTTTAATAAATCTGTGGTCTGTAGAAACATTTCCAAAATTTATTCTGGCACTTTGGTTGATTATCCATATCAGCCAGACTGCACAGTGTGTATGAGACAATTAATTTCAACCTGCCGACACATCCTACACTGAATGGTTCCTAAACCAATCTTAACTCTCATTACAAGGCTCGGTCATGGTTACCAGTCATTTCAGCTGACAGAAACACAATTTTTCTCCTAAAATACAGACTGGGTGGTTGCAGTCCCACTCCTAAAATGGCTACAAACACAGTGAATTTAGCGATGCTGTGGGGTTTGCCGCCACATCAAACGGTGTGAACAGCAAGCAGCGGCGATGAGAAGGGAATACCCACAAAATGATGTGTACTCTGCACCAGCGAAGCATGCTGGGAGTGTGGTTATCTCTCTCTCTCTCTCTCTCTCTCTCTCTCTCTCTCAACAATGCTTATTTTTGGGTGTGGTATGACGTCCTCAGGCCAAACTATCACTCTCTTTATCGCGGCAGTAAAGCTGACTGGCAGAAAGATTCAGTGTGTGCACATTTCTCCCATTTAATATCGCTCTCACTTTACCCTGAAGTGGAGTAAATGTTTTTTTTTTTTTTTTTTGGAAAGTAGACCCCTTTTTTGTTTCTCCCTCTTTAGCAGCTTACTTTTATGTTTTTATCATCTCAGGTGAGACTACCGTTTATCGTCAGCCTTTTTAGACAGTGTCCCGCTTGTCTCAAAGGAGCTCCTTTGAAAAGGACAGTTTTCAAAAGGTAATTGTCGTCAGAGATATGCCAACGTTCCTGTGTTACACACTGCACTGCATCAAAAACCCCTGAATCCTGAACCTGCTGGTATGGTGACAGACATAAAAAATACCAAGAACGATTCATTTGAGATCTAAGACTGCTAATCCTCCCCCTTACTGCATCAAACAGGGATGATGAAACCAAGAAAACATTTTTTTTTTCTTTTTTTTGCTGCAGTCTTTGAAATCGATGTGGGAGCGAGTACACAGACATTTTAACAATCATAACACTTTATTTAGTAGATTTGAGCATTTAACAGACGAATAAAAAAAGAAATGCCCCACTGTTGCCTCGTGAATTCCTTTACTTCAGAATTTCTAATTAGACAGAAACATCTAAAGGTCGAGCGAAAACTGAATACACCAAGTATGTCTATGTGCAAGCCTCCCTTCTGTTGAGGATTGGGGGCAGGCTGCTCCATCAAGTATAAAATCCTGGGGATGAGTTTACTAAGTTTACTCATTAATTGTGCGTTTAGTTTTTAGTTACAGAATCCAAATGAATCCAAATGGCATTCATAGAAACAGGCAACTTTAACATAAGTTTTTTAACATTTATTTTTACTGACTGTCTTAATACATTTAACTTTGTTAGGTTGAGTTAGTGACTTGAGTTAGTGACTGTCACGGTTGTCAGTAAGAAAAATTGACAAACACACCTTTAGGAAGAGGGAAAAGCATCATTTTGAGGACTTTAAAGTGAAACACTGTAGCTGCTCTTAACAGCAATTCATTCAATTATTTATTCAACCTTCATGTTCACTAAAACACTTTAAGTCAGAGTACAACTGAGCAACAGTTGTTACAGACCATTGTCAATTAATAACATTACAGATGCATGTTTCCTGCCTACACTGCCCAAATAATAAGCCATTTTATATCTGTAACAAGCAGGAAGTTAAATGATATTAGACATATGGAAATTTCCTTGGGAGCAGCAGAGGAGCAATATTCTCTCAGCGGTCCCTTGTTTTCTCCTTTTCTCCTTTGGTGGTGATGATTTGGACAAACACAAACAGAAACACGTTGGAACGAAAGTTACTTCTTTTGACAAGTTCAATAGAAGTACAGACAGTCACAGTGTTATGAGTAGACAGACGTGCGCCAGTTTTGAAATATCCTGCAAATAGCATTTGAGGAAGTACTCAAATCGTTTACCTGAAATAAAGGCAGTCATAACACAATTTTTAAAAAATGCTTTGGTACAAGAAAAATCCCCATTTAAAGGTTTTCAGATAAATACACACACAGGTATTATCAGATAAATACACACACACAAACATGCAAAAGCAGTCTACTTATATTACAAGCCTATTATTAATACAGAATGATCCATTAAAATCATTGTACACTATATCGTAATATATATTCTATATTAATAACATCAAACATTAAGAATCATTACATAACGATATATAGTATTACATATACTATACTTACTGATCAGGCTGCTCGGGATCATCCTCTCTCACTTTTACCATTTAATTGTGTCCTTCATTGCTCTTGTTTCTGTATTTACCTTTAATCTTATTACAGTTTGATACAATCACTTAATTAATTGTTACTTATTTATTACTATTTCTGTCCTGTGCTGCTGCAACAACTGATTTTCACATCTGGTAAGTAATACAGAGTCATTTTGTCTCATCTCATTGAATTGATGACCCATTAACATGTTAGAAATAACTTCTTTAAACCCACGTTTACAGACTTGCTTTCATTTCAAGTCCCCCTTTTAAACTTATTTGTCATCTCTCTATCTGTTTGTTCCATTTACTGCTCTTGGTCGTATTATGTTTTTAATTCCTCTCATGTAATGCGTCCTTTCTTTTGTCCTTAACTGCTTAATTTGTTGGGGGGGTTTTGGCTTTTTGTCTATTCATCCATTTTTATTCCTCTCATTTGATGGTTTTTTTTTACCACTCTTCATCGCCTACTGTTTGCAATTCCTCTGGTGTGATGTCATCTTTTAATCTGTTCTCTCTATTTCGCATGACTCCTCCTCTCTAGTTCTTTGTTTTGTGTATTCTATTCCTTGTACTTGTAACAAGTCACATTGTCCTTTTGTGTTCTTACGTTCTCTGCTCTGCCTTCCTGTTTTAGCTCACCTTATCACCCGGTGTTTGGCTCAGCTGTTGAGTGTTTATTCCTGTAATACTGTCCTCTGGAGTTTCCCCTATTTGCTTGTCTGCCAAAGCACTCTGTAACCTCTATCTATAAAATGAAATGTATTATCACTTTAGTAATGGTCTAGGTGGAGCCATCTGAACTACTCATACAAGTTCATACTGCTGAGAGGTTTAATCTCTACAATGCATCATATTCAATCTGTTGATAACATTGTTTGTGTGTTAAATCTGAGTCTGCTGAGTCGCCAGTAGCTGCCAGAAGGAGCAGAATAAGGATTTCAGTGCAGAACCTGAGTAAATGTGCTTAACATATTCCCACCACGCTCCCCAGCCGGTTTCTCCCACTCAGTTCAGATGGTATCCGTGCCTGCACAGCTCTGATGGGATGGAGACAGCGCTGCTGCTGCTCGGCTGAAGCGTCCTCCGTTTTTAGCGCGTTGCATTCAAAATAAAATGACGTGTACTGTAGTGTGCGCCAATGCCAACGGAGGGGGGCGTCTCCAACTATTTTGTTACAAACACGAATCCGGAGTAAGGAGTCTTTTTCCTGGGTATGTAACAGCTGCTTAAACTAAATTATATTAACAAGATCGCCGCTTTAACAAGCGAACCGTGTTTGTGTTGAGTGTGAAAGCGTTCGATGGCCAGCGGCGCCTTTTGTGCGCGTAAAACGAACCGGAGGGGGGCTTTTTTTTTTTAATGGTCGCAAACGTCTACAGAATAGGCAGAAACATAACGTGGTGGATGGCCGAATCTGCAGGACGTCATTTTGTCGGCTAGTAAACAGTCTCCCTCCGGGCTGCGCGCTGGTGATCGGAGGCATCCCGCTGTCTGGAAGTCGAAACATTTCGTCTGCAGCGTTGTGCGAGCATGTAATGCCAGCGGATCTGTAGGGAGGGGGGAGGGAGTTGTTGTGGTGAGGCAGGTTAGACATTTTACTCCGGACTATTGAAGTAAACAAAGAATATGATTTGTCAAACGCGCGGTCGTCCTCTCTGCGGGGAAAATGGGGCTGCTCGGCTGCGTGTTTGGAGATGAGGGGGGGGGACGCGGGGAATGGCGAGGCTCCGCCGCGCCGATGTTCCCATAAAGCGACGCCGTAGTTCCCGTTTCGTTTGACTTTGGCATTGTCTAGTAAAGGCAGCTGGATAGGCTCCCGCCGTCTATCAGAAATATAAATACAATAATTTCAGCGGGGTTCAGCCGCCGAGGCCCGACTTCTTCACCGTGCCCCGCCAGCGCTCATGCAACGCGTCAATTACCAGATGATGCGTTTTAGTGCCGTGGACCTTTTGTTTGGAGAGTGCAGCCCCGCACACGTCGACCGACGCTGGCTGCGCGGGGCCGGCTGATCCTCTCCTCAGCCCGCACTGCGTTGTCTTCGCATGCTTCTGCACAAAACTCGAAAAAGACATGCCTGAGCTGTCGACAAACACCCGTGTACTGCATCAACACCAGCTCTCAGTCTGGATAATGTATTTTGCAAAGAGGCACGCGATTATGTGGGGAAAAACCAGTCGGGTAGTGGAGTACTATGTGTGTGTGTGTGTGTGTGTGTGTGTGTGTGCGCTGCAGCCTACGTCCGCTGCTGAATCCTCCACCCGGGCTGGAAGGAGGAATCCCGGGCTGGTGTAGCAGCTCCGCCTGTCGTGGGCGAGGGTTTATTTTGGAAGTTCCACCTTTTTGGGATTTGTAATGATGGTTACACGCAACGATTGGCTGAGGTGTCCTCAAAGGGGCGGGGCCACAGCGCAAAGGCAGACTCCCTCCTACAAAGTCACGTGTCTGCAGACTCCAGGAAGTAGATAGCTCAGCAGATCTGATCCATGTAATAGACAGGGTGTCAAATTATGAACAACCATTGGTATTCTGCATGGTTAAAGATGCGTTGTGTTGTGGTGCGGGGGTAAAAAAATATCCACCCCCCGTCGTTTTCATATCAACCCCACACTCTTGGAAGGATGTGCACAAGAAGATTTAATAAGTTGTTCAACATAGTCGAGATAAGATTAAACTCGAAAGGAGCACTATATAACTCTTAACGCATAAACAAACTCTCTGCTTTCACAACTGAAAAAACAAAAAAGGACAGCACAGTTTCATACAGTTTTACTTTGTTTATAAGTGGCAGACCCTGACACCTTTCTAGCTCCAACGATGTTCTGGGAACTTTATTTTCCTCTGAGAACAGTTTGTTTATTCAGTTGCAGAAAAAACTATATTTGAGTTTGTATTATTACCTCATTAATCTTGTAAATATCAAAATTCAGAGTTTGAAGTTCTCCTCCAAAACTACATAGTGGTCCTTTATTGCAAAGTATTAGTATGGCAAAGTACTTTGTTGGAAAGGTAGTAGAAAGTCAGGAGAAAGTGAACTTTTATACAGTATACTATATACATGTATTTAATATGCACAAAGCTGGATCAACAACCGGACAAAGTTGACAACTGCCACTTAGGTGGTGGTTGAGAAACATCGTAGAGAAGCACTCTGTTAAAATATAGTTGTAATATCTGCATTACCATTTTTACTTACTTAAATTGTATTTCCTCAAATTGCTAATAACAGTCAGGCAGAAAACTTAGGGCCATGTGATATTTCAATTTAAGAGTAACTGTTTTGGGGGTCTTTGTGCAGAATATCATGAAGCTGCCAAGTAATGTGCATGGTGTACTTCATTGAAACTTGAAGGGAATGGGGCCCAGCAGTACATTTTTGTTGAAAGCTCCCCCATAATGTTACTTAAGACATGAAAATATAAGGACACACAAAAAGCACAGTTGTGGATTTTGCAAATAGACAGTATTTATTCAGTATTCGTTATTGAGTGAACCGAGATAAACATATATAATTAAAATCATAGATTGTACATGTATGTTAACAGCTTCTCTGTTAAGGTGGGCTATGTAAATAAAACTGACCTTGTTGCTTTACCGTCAGAGGAAAGATCTTCTCACTAAAGTAAAACACAATGATAACAGATGCATGACTGCAATTACTAGCAGTCACTGCTGTCGTTCTTATATGTAAAAGCTGGGGAAGAGGCACTACTTTTCAAATAAAACTTTCAGAATTAATGTTTCATACAGTGTTGCTCAACAAACACAATCCAACATTTTTCTCGTGTTATGACAGAAACACAAAAAAGTCTCTCGAATATGTTTCGGTTGTGAAGAAAACTTGTTTTGCAGGTATTAGAGTCCTGAAACGTAAACTCTTTAACGCAGTCACATTACATCACAGTAACTATTCGCCAGTGTCCACACATACCGTGTTAGAAGCGGGACTCCTCTCTGCTGGCATTGTCGCGCTTCAACTCAAAATGGGCGTGCTTGGTTGCTGCGCGATGAAGCCTTGATTGACAGCTCGAATTCCCAATCCAGGTCCGCCGCCCCGCCCTTATGTGGACTCTCTGCACTAATCGACCAATAGTTCATTTAGTGGGCGGGGGCTATAACGGGAAACCACGCCTCCCCCACAGCTAACCGAACGGAGATTGTTTTCCTCGCTCGGGGGAGATTTTCACTTTGCAGCCAGCAGCCTGAATTGTTTATTTTAATTCGCACGCCAGTGATAAGTTGCTTTTAGCACATACATTACGTTGGTACCTTTTCCAGTCAGAGGTGTAGCGGTTTAGCCACAGTTAACGGATTATCAAAGCATCACTGGGATCTTCTGCTTGGTCTTTAGGAGAGGGGTGAGTTCAGCTGAATTCATTCAGCAAGCTAACACAGCTAGCTACCTGCCTGCCGTTAGCAGACGTTCAAGTAAACCGCACGGGGAATCGACGTGTCTTTGCATGGCAGTCACTTGTAACTAGACCTGATACGGGTACTCTAATAAATCGATAGTAAATGCATGCTTCATAACGCCTGTTTGTGTTAAGGCGAACCAGATCGCTAATGGTTAGCTGCATGTGCTTCCCTGCTAACCCCGGACGGTGCTCGGTGTCGGGCTACTCATGTTGTTTACATTAGCTAGCAGCTAACTGGCAGCTCACAGCCCCTGACGACAAAACAAGTTCTCGGCGTGTATAATAGAAAAAAGGCATTGGTATACTTTAAAAACGGGTGTCCATTCAGGCGTCTGGCAAGTCAGCTACTTTTCACGCTTACCTGCTTGAAATGGAGTGTAATTTGCTGCACTCCTGCGCCACGCTCTAAATGGCGGGCGTGGGGTGAAAGCGTCGTGCTGTAACTCGAGGTCGGTGCTTGTGTTGCCAGGCCATAAAGGGGATGGTGAATCGCTGTTGTCGGCTAACGGCAGTAAGCGTGTGGCAGACATAACCGTATTTGCCTCTGTTGCATGTCCATAACGTTACTACACAAAGTGAAGTTGAGGTATCTATAGATACTGCAGCCTTGCTTTCTTTGGCGGAGGATTTTGTTGGTGAACGGCTCGGTAGTGCTCCGCTGTCGGAACGCCGAGCGACACTCGCACACGGGCACTTCAGTTTTGACAGCCGTCGTGCCACTTTTTTGGCAGATATTTGGTTTGAAACGTCATTTATTCTCCCTCTCGTCGAGTTTTGAGCTTTGTCTTTCCATTCATTCAGACGATAAGGAGTTGTTGCTGTCTTGAGGAAGTTGTGAATGGCAGACCGACTCCCACGTTCCCTCAGCACCTGTTTGTTGCATCGGTGACGTAGGCTGTCTGTATTTCATTGGCTACGGAGACTGCTAGTTTTACATTGAGAACATGTTAACATCCAGATGCACCAAGCCGTGCCTCGCGTTGACTCATCGCATCACCTCATCGACGTTATTAGAGGGGCATAGATACACAAAGATGGCAGCGTTATCACAGTAGTGCAGAGCAGCATTGTGCAGGATGCCCCCATTCTGTTTCCTATAAGTTCCCAAACTTTTTTAGAAGGACATACACAAGAGATTTCCTAGGTTATGTTGTTCAGAATAGTCGAGATAAGATTGAGCTTTAGAGATGCACTATGGAGATCTTTTCCAGAAGACAGGTCTTCATTGACTGTTTATGGGGTTATTTTATGCCTCAATAAACTAACTCTCTTTGTTATCATGACTGAACAAACAAACTGACCTTAATGACTGCTTTATTTTGTTTACATCTGGTGGACCCTGCCACCTTTTGTAGCTTCAAACAGTATTCTGGGAACCTTATTCTCCCCAGAGGAAAGCTTATTTATTCAGTTATTAATTTATTTGGCAGTATTAATAATTAGAGTTTGTATTATTATGTAATTATTCAAATTTGAGTTTGAATTCCTTCTCCAAAACTTCACAGTGCCCCTTTAAGCATAACAAAAATCTTGTGAATGGAAAAACTGAACCAGGTAGGGTTGCAGCTATATATTGCCTTCAGTATGCAGCATCATATAGATGGTATGGAAATTAATAGTTATCATACTTTGTACATTGAAATATGATATTGAATTCTATTATATTTGGGCAGTTGTTCGACCCAAAAATCCATCTTTTTTATTCCTTTAAGACCTATTGTATCTAATAATAATGATAATTAATCTCATACCATTGGAATCATATAACCAGGATGGTGAAATGTATGAAAGGCAACAATCCCATCTCTCTTTGTCCACCTTACTTTTTAGCACATTAAATTGAACATTATAAAGACATTAGTCACACAAAACAGAATAGAAGTGTGGAGACTGTACTTATAAAAACAAAAAAGCCACAGGGTTGTGTTCTGTCTCATATATTGCCTCTCTAATCTGTTTGTACACACGTGTCTAAATTTTCACAGTAGCGCCTGACTGATACATCATCAGATGATGCTGGCTTATCCCAGATGTACTGGAATTGGCCTTTATTTTGTCAGATATGCAGATATCAAATCTTTTCACAGTGCATAAAGCAGAAAAAAGATACTTGGAGTAACTTTAAAGTCTTTAATTCCCAGCAAAGGTCCCTGATTCTCTGCATTGATGTCATTTTGGACAATAAACTTTATTGTTAAGCTGTAAAAACATCCTGACTTTGACACATATCTTTATCAGAAGTTACCAAGATAACCAAATTATAGGGGTAGTGCAAAAAAAGTGTGTATATCGGCCCATTTATTGACATTGGAATTTTTGGGTTTTTAGCAGTATCACCAACTCCAAAAACTGAGAATCGGCCAGGCTCTGTTTCACACTGAGACATCAGCATGTTCGTCTAAAAGTGTGATCAAACACTTGAAGTCTTCCGTCAGTAGAACTTTGGCATCGTTACACAGAGAGAAATAACATCCATAAGTATAGCATGGACTGAAACTGACACACGCTATCACAGGTCAGTGAATCAATACAAGCAGTTGACCTCTGTAAACCCTCAGGCACCTTTGTGCCGCTAAAAGCATTAGATGTTTCATTGGCTGTATGGTCAGAAGCCATGTTATGATTCTCCTCCTACGCCAAACAACAGAAGTGGATAGCTGGCACTGAGTGTATCCATAAATTCTCAGCTGAGGGGAAAAAAATGATTGCCATATGTTCCCCAGCAAATTATTGAATGAGAATGATTTAATGTTTTCTGATAACTTGACAAAGATCTGCCAGTGTGAAATAAGGTCCATATGCTCTTTATCCCCAGGTCTCTCAGCTCTTATGAGTATGAGTTCATAATGAAGCGGCGACTGGAGGATCAGGAAACGGTTTTTGCGTCCCAGCAGCGGCGCCTCGCTGGCAACGCTGAGGCTTTCCAGCATCGTGTCCTGGCCCCTGCTCCAGCCCCAGCTGTGTATGAGGCCGTGTCTGACAACATGCAGCCTACAGCAGGTGTCCAGTACTCCGTCCCCCAGGGATATCAGGTAAGCTCTGCTTGTCCTCTGTCGATTTTTTTGAAGCTCACCGTGTTTTGGTGTCAAAACTAGATCAAACACAGCAGTTTAAAACTGCCTGTCGCTCGTAACTCAGGCTGTCATCTTAACAACTGTCAGTTTTTTTCTTTCTGTAAGCCACCTTTACACTCATCGTACAGGGTTAAATGGTTCTTCCTTTTATGACACGATCATACTGCTAGCAATCAGATTTCTTTCCTTTACAGTATTATACATCACACCACTGTGTCTGCTTTCTCAGGTTCCCACTGTGGCCCAGAACAGTGGCGGTCACGGGCACACTCCGAGCCCAGCCGTCCATGGCGGGTCTCACCACCACAGCCCTGCAGTCCAGTCCCATGGGCCCTCAGTGATGTCAGGGCACAGCCATACAGCTGCTCCTCAAGCCTCCGCACAGGGCCAGCAGTTCCAGAGGCTCAAGGTTAGTCAGCCCATTTTATTTTGGCAGGTTCTTACTGTTTTTCCATCCCTCGTAAAAACCTGCAAAGTCAAGCACTTTTTATACCAAAGAAGTTGGTGAATAATATACAGATAATATTTGAGGTTTTAGGCAAATTTATGTATTTTAAGACCCTTGGACATTTA
This sequence comes from Acanthopagrus latus, assembly GCF_904848185.1. Lineage (NCBI taxonomy): Eukaryota > Metazoa > Chordata > Actinopteri > Spariformes > Sparidae > Acanthopagrus > Acanthopagrus latus. Next base: position 17,592,636 of record NC_051046.1, read on the forward strand.
GTTGATTGATTGGTTGCTGTTAGTTTGAACACATTTTGTGGTTAGTTGATCCTAATAACAAAAAATCAGCCTCAGTAGTATTTAGCCATGCATGGTCTTTAAGCTTAGAATCAGGGCTCTGCTGACGAATATGTAAAAGGAAAACAGATTAACAGATTGATGAAATTGACTTTCCCCTTCTCTGTCCCAAAGGTGGAAGATGCTTTGTCCTACTTGGACCAAGTGAAACTGCAGTTTGGTAACCAGCCTCAGGTCTACAATGACTTTCTGGATATAATGAAAGAGTTCAAGTCTCAGAGGTGAGGCCACTGTTTGATTGTACTAATGTAAATACTGTTAGCAATTGGAATACACACCCAAAGTCATTTCTAGTTCAAAATGTACATTTTATGAGTTATTGCCCCTTTAGTCATGCTTTGGACAGTGGTCATGGCACAACTAACTTGCACAATGCAGTACTGATTATATTAATGCTAAACATGAACTTATTTGCAAGATACAGTGTTATTTTAAGTCCTACGGTTTTAGAGCAGTCCTTCAGTAGTAGAAAAAAAAACAGTAGTTACATTTTCGCTGTCCATGTTTGCAGAGGCTGAACGTCTGTGTTATCCTTGTCACAGATGGCAGCTAAAACTTGGCATTTGTTCAGAACAATATAAAGTTCAAAGGGAGCAAGCTGCTCTTGCTTTGGTAAAACTGTTAATGACACACAACGTCGGCAGCTTGAATGTACATCCCTGGTATAGCAGAATGACAGTTCAAATGGGACAGATGCCGATCATGTCTAAATTATAAACAGATATCTATTTATTCATACAGGTATTTATTCTTAACCTGATGTTAAGAATCGTACCTGAAGTAAATGCACCCATAATCCATAATCCCATCCATAATACATGAAAATTCCAGAGTCTTAAAGATTAACTGCATAAATGGTCCCACACTAACATACACATCCTGCCTAATTTAAACTATTTTTTTGAGCTTTGTTGGACTGCAGTATTGGTTTGCTGTGATCATTTGTGTTTTCACTTACATGTATCAAGTGCTGATGAAGTTTGACACAGTGCAGTAGTAACGTTTAAATACAACAGTGCTACGACAATGTACTGTGGGCATAACTGAACCTTCTGTCCTTCAGCAACAAAACTTCACAGACTAACAAACTCACATTTTTGGAATCTGGGTGATGGTAATCATTCATGTTGTTGCAGCAGTAATGAAAGGGCTTGTTTGGTTTAGTTTTTATGCAAATTACCAATTTGTCAAACAGGAGGACAGCATGGAGCATTTTAATTTACTCTGTTTCTGTTTCTCCAGTATTGACACGCCGGGGGTCATCAGCAGAGTGTCACAGCTCTTCAAAGGTCACCCCGACCTCATCATGGGTTTCAACACTTTCCTGCCGCCCGGCTATAAGATCGAGGTCCAGACCAACGACCTGGTCAACGTGACCACGCCTGGCCAGATCCACCACATCACCCCGCATGGCATCTCAGTCCAGAATATCCCCATAACAGGAGCAGCTACCCAACATCCAGCCCAGCTCCCGCCTGCTGCAATCACCACTGCTCCGCCCCTTCTGACACAGCCCACGCCTGCCAAGATGAGCAAAGTGAGTAATCAGTGAGAATGCCAGCAGAGTTACACAAACAAACACACAACTTTTAGCTTAGAACCCCCTGAAACCTTCAATGTTGTGGTCTTTCACAGCCTCCTCAGCCCCAGGCACTGACGCCAAGCAGTCAGAGCAATCCGTCCATCCCTGCGTACACCTCTCCCCGCTCCCCGCCCATGCAGCTCCACCCACCACTCAGCGGGACCCCCACTGGGCCTCCCATTCAGAATAACCAGCCTGTGGAGTTCAACCACGCCATCAACTACGTCAACAAGATCAAGAACCGCTTCCAGGGCCAGCCCGACATCTACAAAGCCTTCCTGGAGATCCTCCACACATACCAGGTCAGTAGTTGCAGCTGGATTAAATATAATTGTGGTTTAAGACAATTTGTTTCTGTCCGTGTATGAGCAAACACATCTCACTTAAAGGATAATTACCCTCTAAAATTCTGCTTGAACCCAGCTAAAGTGACTTTAGGAAGCATGGCTGTGTAGTGTGTGATGTGGAGGGTCAGAGGATATGGTGGAGACTACCTGACCGCTGCTCAGTGTAGCACTGACAGAGCAGTCAAAAGTTACTGAAGCCACTGAAGAGGAATAAGTGTCGGTTTTCCACCACTGTCTATCAGGCATGCTAATGCTAACACCAAGGCAAAGACCGGTCAGCCAGTTTTCTGCTATTCGTATTTGGCCCGTCAGCTGATATATGAAACAGACGTCTGTTTTTGTCACTGAAATTAACTTTCAAGTACGAGCAGAGAAAAACAAGCTTTTATTAATGGAACAATCTCCTGTATTAACACAGATGCCAACAAGAATTTACGTGACTGTGTACTATGCAGTGTTTGTAATGAAAGTGTTGACTTTCAGGAGCATAACCATGGCCAGATTGACTTTAATTACTTTTATTACCACTGATATTTATTCAAGGTTTTATCCCTTACTTGACAATCAAATGTGTTCTTCCACTGCAGAAGGAGCAGCGTAATGCTAAAGAGGCAGGTGGGAACTACACACCCGCTCTGACGGAGCAGGAGGTGTATGCTCAGGTGGCAAGACTCTTCAAGAACCAAGAGGACCTCCTGTCAGAGTTTGGACAATTTCTCCCTGACGCCAACAGTTCAGTGGTAAGTCATGATTTAAAATTTAGTTGCAATTTAGTGCAAGTATGGAATAACAGAGTTGCTTTAAGTCGCATTTTTTATGATTAATTCTTATTAATATCATTCTCGTAACTTCTTAAGACCTGCTAGAATAATCCCACTGTATATGTAGTTCCTGTTATCCGAACGTGACTATAGCGTGTACAAGTGTGTTGTCTTGATCAGTGTCATTTATACCCCATAGCTGTTAAGTAAAACTACCGCTGAGAAGGCAGAGTCTGTACGAAATGACCACGGCGGCACCGCCAAAAAGCTGCAGCTCAACAACAAACAGAGGCCCAATCAGAACGGCTGCCAGATCCGTCGTCATCCAACTCCAGGGTCCACACCACCTGTCAAGGTACATACACGCATCTCCTTCCTTTATATTTCTTTGTTTCGCGACTGCTACTGCTGGGTTGTTTTTTAAGTTTCTGTGCATGTTTCTTCTCTTTTCTGTTTTGGTATTGCTACAGAAGAAGCCCAAGTTACTGAATTTGAAAGACTCCTCGGTGGCAGAGGCCAGCAAGCATGGAGTCGGGACAGAATCACTGTTCTTTGAGAAGGTGAGGTTATAGTTGTCTGCTTTTCATCTTTTTGTTTATGTGAAAAGCAAACAGTCAGTAAATAAAAGGGTGTGGGAAAGACAGAGACTCAGGCTTTAAGTTATATTATCAAGAATGCCCCAGTAATGACAGTAATACTGTTGTAATATTGTTTTATAAAATATGTGTTCCTTTAAAATACATAAGAACATGGTTTATATTGTATATAAAATAGTCACTAGTGTTCATGGTTTATTGCCAATGTATGCACTTTACTCACCAAGACAAATTCCTTGTTAGTGTAAAATCCTTCCTGGCAATAAATCTGTTTCTGATTCTGGTTTCTGAAGTAGACTACTTAGTCTAATACAATTTTAACATGTAATTTGAAAAAACTGAAATAGTTCATTTAAACTTTTAATTGACTAAAGATGGTGAGAAATGCTGAACTATTTTGGTCATTTTATGTAGCTCCAGATTCCCCACTCAGCTCCATCACCTACTGTCCCACTAACCTTTATTTCTCACCACAGGTGCGCAAAGCCTTGCGAAGTGCAGAGGCCTACGACAACTTCTTGCGATGTCTGTTCATCTTTAATCAGGAGGTGATCTCCAGGGCTGAACTGGTGCAGCTGGTGCTGCCCTTTTTAGGGTGAGTGCTCAGTCACCTCACCTGGCAAATGACCAGTGTTGTTTTTCCTCTCCACAGTATTCATGTGTTTATTCATACATATGACTTTCACTTAATTATGTTGTACAGAAAATTCCCTGAGCTGTTCAACTGGTTCAAAAACTTCCTGGGCTATCGGGAAATGTCCCACATTGAAACATACCCCAAGGAACGGGCCACCGAAGGCATCGCCATGGAGATTGATTATGCTTCCTGTAAGAGGCTAGGCTCCAGTTACAGAGCTCTGCCCAAAAGCTACCAACAGCCCAAGTGCACTGGCAGAACTCCACTTTGTAAAGAGGTAAGAGTTGGAATGATGTGAGAGAAACTAAACTTAAGAGAAGATGTCAAAAGCATTTAAAATCATTTGTGTGTAATCAGAGAAGTTTTTGTTCTATTGTTCTTTGCTATTGTTCTTTGCTCTATGATTAATTGTGTGGTTACCAGAACTGACAAACATTTAAATGAGAATGCATCATGCAGCACAGATAAGATATACTATAAAGAAAAAAATTGATTTTATTGGGGCACATCATCTGACAGATGTTACGTGAGAATAATAGTTGGAGTAGAATACTTGTTGAAGCTTTTTATTCAATCCATAAGCGCATTAAACTACCAGCCATTGTGTCTCACATTGATAAGTGTGTGGAACTTAAAGATGACAGTGTTTTTTCCCTGTCCAGGTCTTAAATGACACCTGGGTCTCCTTCCCCTCCTGGTCTGAGGACTCCACCTTTGTCAGCTCAAAGAAGACTCAGTACGAGGAACATATCTACAGATGTGAAGATGAACGCTTTGAGGTGAGAAGGAAGATTAAAGATTTATAAATTGCTGAAATGAAATTATTTCAATAGAAATTCTCCTGCTCTTTGTAATGAAGTTAGTCAGTGGTGAGCTGCAATCTGCAGTGAGGATATTTAAGAATCAGACACATTATAAGCTTTTTGATTATAATTTTAGGTTGTGCACACACAGCAGTGGATATTGAAACAGCTATGTTTTTTTGCCTACAGTTGGATGTAGTGCTGGAGACCAACCTGGCTACTATCAGAGTGCTGGAGGCGGTACAGCGGAAGTTGTCCCGCATGTCTGCAGAGGAGCAGGCCAAGTTCCGTTTGGACAACACGCTGGGCGGCTCCTCGGAAGTTGTGCACCGCAAGGCCATCCAGAGGATATACGGAGACAAGGCGCCTGACATCATAGATGGCCTGAAGAAAAACCCTGCTGTTTCTGTCCCCATCGTGTTAAAGAGGTCGGTCATGTTGTCATCTGTTACCTCTCATGTGTTTATTTCCATAAAATTTGCCGATATATCTATTCACAGGGTTTCAGGTTTGATCTTGTAGTTTTAATAGTGTGGCAAAGAATCTGTAAGGTGCACACATGCTAAAACACAAATGTGTTTACAGAGTGCAGTTAATGTGTGCACACCAGCTTCTTTTGGGCCCAGGCTGAGGCTATGAACCACAATTTATAAACCCACTAATCCACACAGGGGAGGAAAAGCCAATATCATGTTGGAGTGGTGGTTTTAAAAATGGCTCCTGAGATTTAAAATGTGCTTTTATAGACTACATACTCCATTTCTGCAAAAGGATTTGTAAACAAGCCAGTTTTTCAGTGTGGTTCTTCTGCCTCAAATGCATCAAATTGCAGCAGATGTTTCTGTTTTTGTTTTATTGTATTTGTGAACTTAACCTGATTTTGTCTTCTAATCAGGTTAAAGACCAAGGAGGAAGAGTGGCGGGAAGCCCAGCGAGGCTTCAACAAGATCTGGAGGGAGCAGAACGAGAAGTATTACCTCAAATCTCTTGACCATCAAGGCATCAACTTCAAACAGAACGACACCAAAGTGCTTCGATCCAAGTCGCTGCTGAATGAAATTGAAAGCATTTATGATGAGGTAAGTGTCTTTCTTCTATACCTCTGTAAACTGCCAGCACTAAAATGACATATGGAATAAACAGGAGACTGTAGAACCACACCCTCCATTTCGCTGCTTCCAAAACGCTGACTTTGAGTTGTTCTTGCTCTGCAGCGCCAGGAGCAGGCCTCCGAGGAGAATGCCACTCCACCCACAGGCCCCCACCTAACGCTTTCATATGAGGACAGCCAGATCCTGGAGGACGCTGCAGCACTCATCATCCACCACGTCAAGCGGCAGACCAGTATTCAGAAGGAGGACAAATATAAGATCAAGCAGATCATCTACCACTTCATCCCCGACATGTTGTTCTCTCAGCGGGGTGAGCTCTCCGACGTGGAAGAGGAGGAGGAGGAAGAGGAGATGGATCTGGAGGAAGGCGCTTCCAAAAAACACAACGGCGTCCCCGGCAGCGGCAGCCCCTCCAAGTCCAAGCTTCTGTTCAGCAACATGGCAGCACAGAAGCTGCGTGGCTGCGACGATGGGTACAACCTCTTCTACGTCAACAACAACTGGTACATCTTCCTGCGGCTGCACCAGACATTGTGCTCTCGTCTGCTGCGGCTGTACGGCCAGGCGGAGCGGCAGATCGAAGAGGAGGTCAGAGAAAGAGACTGGGAGAGGGAAGTCTTGGGAATGAAGAAGGAGAAGAACGATAATCCAGCCATCCAGCTGAGACTGAAGGAGCCCAGTGAGTACCAGAATATCGACTCATACGTCACAATTTTTATTTTAAAGTTTGTAGCTGAGTGTGTACAAAGACTTAAAGTTTGGAAGTTGATCATTTAAGCATAAAACTTTTGTTTCGTATCAGTTTTGGTCCATATTCCTGCCTCCTCGCAGATGACTCAAACTACGCTTTTTTCTAGAGAGAACTATTTGAAAAGCATTTGTAGCGGGCTTGTAACAAAGTCTTGAAAATAATTTGAAAATAAGCCTTCAAAAACTGCTTGATCATCTACACAGTTGTTCATGTAAACCAAAAATCTTTTAATATTGAATTGCAACATTCCCATTGTCATACTAATCTCCAAATAATTGTGATCAAAATGAGCGCAAAATTACAGTATCATTGATTGTTTTTAGGTATGAAATAATGTAGATGTACATGTAGATGTAGTGATAAAAGTTTCTCAAGTACCTGGAAAGTGCTTGAAAATTCCCTGAATTTTATTCTTAAAAAGTTCTTAGAACTTGTAGCTGATTGCAATGGACATTATAACAGAACATCTACAGTTTTAAATGTGAATTAACAAAAGTTGCCAAAAAAGTATGTCTGAAAATGGAAAAGCATGAAATTTCATCTGTGAAATGAACCAGGGAATCACTCTGATTTTTAAAATATAACTGATGCCAAAATGAGCACCACTCGCCAAAGATTCATTCAAAATGCCTCCAGTGCTTCTCTTACATGCCGATGCACTCATCCTGTCTGATGTTTGATCATCTTTCCTCTCTCTAGTGGACATTGAGGTGGAAGATTACTACTCGGCCTTCTTGGAGATGGTGAGGAACCTGCTGGATGGAAATATGGAGGCCTCTCAGTACGAGGACTCGCTGAGGGAAATGTTCACCATCCACGCTTACACCGCCTTCACCATGGACAAACTCATCCAAAGCATCGTACGGCAGGTGAGCATCTGTTCGTTCACACACTTTCAGTTTTCTGGCAGTCATATTACGCCTTCGCTCGCAACAGTGATTCGGTAATTCTGACAATTTGAAATAATCCTTTTCCACTCTATCACAATGCTTTCTCTCCATCCAGCTTCAGCACATTGTGAGTGATGAGATCTGCGTCCGTGTAACGGACCTCTACCTCTCAGAGAGCGCTAACGGTGCCAGCGGAGGAACCATGTCCACCCAGTCTTCGCGGAGCTCTGCAGAAGCCGTTTACCAGCGGAAAGCCGAGCAGCTCATGTCTGATGAGAACTGCTTCAAGGTAGGGCCAGGCGATATCGGCAGCATTTTTTATCTTGATTTGATTTGATTTTTTTATAAAACCTTACTTGTTTTTCACCAAACAAACTAAAAAAAGACCAAAGCATAATTAAATGAGGGTTTTCTATATCCAAAAAATAAATGAGACCATATCAGCAAGAGAGGAAACTGTTAATAAGCAAGATATGGAAATTTGTATGCTGCGGAGAGAAACATCCCACCCTTACCGACTGAGACCATGAGGATCTCTCACAGGGGTTTTTTTTAAATTTAAATTCTGTTCTCGGGTGTGTTCACAACCAATAAATCTTCTTGACGCATCTCCACTTTCTAACAAATGATGAGTGAAATGGAAGCAGTGCTGTGAATGGGAGAGAAAGCTGCACTCACCAGTGTCAGATCCTTTTCCTCATCCATAAAAAGACTAAAAGTGTTCAAATCAGCCTTATATTGTGCTTTCTGCAATGTGTAGAGCAGCCACCTGTCACCCTCAAGCAAATATCTCTTTAACACCTGATCGCGTCATTCAATAATATCCAGTTTTGTGAAGAAGAAAAAATACAGGTCTTATTTTGAAAACAATTTCAGTTGTTGTCAGATATGCACTTTACTCAAGTAGAAAGTGAAGTAAGAGATGTTCCACAAAACACATGTTGTATATATGCCGTCTTATTTTTACATTTGGAAGAAGACTGAGTCAAATAACTGGTAAAAGAGGGCAACAAAAGATTCTGGATTCAAATGGGATTTTCATCCTCTGAACCCAGTAGATGTCCTTGCTTTTTAAATCTTTCTCACACTGAATTATTTCACACATGTTATCTGTCTGTCACTTCGTCAGGTGATGTTTGTGCGGAACAGAGGGCAGGTTCAGCTCACAGTGGAGCTGCTCGACACGGAGGAAGAGAACTCAGACGAGCCGATGGAGGCAGAGGTAAGAAACCGTTAAACCCACACAAATAATGTCGTTGTGAAGCTTTTGGGTGTGGGGAAAGAGTTTGGATGAATGCGTGAAAATAACTTTAATTCACAAGTCCCAGAAATACATAAAAGATATCGGCCCTTTTCAACATGTTAATAAAATCAGTTAGAATGTTTAAAAGTTTATTAAGATTTTTGGTGATGAATTTGACAGTTAGGCAACTAATTGATTAATCTTTGCAACTCTACCAATAAAAGGGTCCACTGTTTCACCTAGAATGGAAGTACTGGTAAGGACATATGGTGCATTCATGTGATGTCAGAGTAATTTGAAATATTAGTTTCTGACTCAAGTCGTAACAACAATTTGGAAACTTTTGGTACACAACTTTGTGATTTTGACATCATATACGCGGGAACATGGCAGGCAATGTTATGTTTGGCTGATGGTTTAAAACCTGTGATTAATGATCACACTGAGTGATAAAATACAGCACATTTTCTTTATTGCTGTTTCCACATTCCAACTTAAAAGATCATGAACACACCAAAGTCCGGAGAAACCTTTCAAACACATAACGCGTACATTTTGCTTTTGTTCTTGTTTTCTGTGTTCACAGCGTTGGTCTGATTATGTCGGACGCTACTTAAACCCAGATTCCACCACACCTGAGCTGAGGGAACATCTCGCCCAGAAGCCCGTTTTTCTTCCCAGGTGAGCTGTCAAATTTGTTTTTTAATTGTGATTGTAATCCATTTCCTTTTGCTCAGAATAAATAGAGTGACGTTGATGGGCACGGTTCCTTTTATGTCTATGTTGTTCAGTAAGCTATCCGATTCTACATGACCCTGTTCTCTCTCATCATGTTCGTCTTTGCTCTTGTAAACAGGAATCTGAGACGGATCAGGAAGTACCAGAAAGGCCGAGAGCAGCTGGACAAGGAGGCCTGTGAGGGAGGCAAGAAATCCCTGGAAAAGGAGAAAATGGAGTGCATGTTCAAACTCAACTCGTACAAGATGGTCTACGTCTTTAAGTCTGAGGATTACATGTACCGACGCACTGCCCTGCTGCGAGCTCACCAGGTATTCACCGTCTTTTCCTTCTACTATTATTACCTGGCCTTCAAATGGCATACTCTGTACTTGAATGATGAGGTTATATCTCTGAGTGAGGGTGTGAGATGGCCTCTGTTAGAACTTTTCCGCTGTATTTTGTTCTGCAGATTTTAAGATATGGAGAAGTAATTTTATATTTTTCAAACATGTTGGAAAAACCATAAATCAAAATCCAGTATTGGACTATAATTGATAGCGGTTCAGCAAGTTGTTCCAGTGTTTGAAAAAACAGTCTTCAGTTCAGCCTGTTAGGTTTACTTAACGTTGACAGGTGGGAACTACATGTATTTGCTTTTTGTCAAGAGACGGATGAGAAGATTTATGGTACTTTTATAAGTTTGGAAAATATGTAGTTGGGACATTTGGCTGGTTAGCTTAGCTTAGCATACAGCCTGAAGACATGGGAAACGGCCATGTCTAGCTTCATCCACACATGGCTGTTAAGTGAACAGATGAGGAAATGACAGCAACACTTTGATCTTATTTTTAACAAGTAAATGATTTAAGCATATTCCTCCTTTGAGTTCAGTACAAACTGTTAATAGGACCAGCAGCCTTATAGCGGGACCTTAAATACTGTCAGTTGAATGTTGTTGCACCAGGTGACCACTGAGAGGAGCTCTAATGCAAAAAACTCAAAAAGCTTAGTTGAAGTTTGACATTCTGGGAACTACATTTATTTGCTTCCTTGGCAAGAGTTCAGCTGGCCTTACATATAAACACAAGAACTGACTAGCAACAAGTAAAGTAAGAACATAATAAAATAAAAAAGGCCAAAGAGTTTGGTGGAATAAAGGAGTCTATAATTAATAGATGATGTTAATAGATAGTTTGATTGTTAATTAATACAATAATAACAGAAAATAGTTAAATCAATAAAAGCTTTAAAGAGAATTTAAAAGTGAGAAAATAAACATTGCTGTCATATCTGTCTTGACCTAGTAGCCAGTTAGCTTAGCTTAGCTTGGCATAAAGACAGAAAACAAGGGGAAACATTTTCAGTTCTGTTCAGGATGTACAGATATGAGATAAACATAATTCTTTTCATCTAATTTTCAACAAAAAAGTGGTTGAAATTTGCAAAAGATTCCTTTAAGTTCGGTACAAACCGGGCCTATTTAAGCACTTTTCATGACGCTAATAACCACAAAGAGGGGAAAAACATGATCTTTAGGGCTTTCAAGTGACAGGAGCTCTGATTCAAGAAGCTCAGACATTAGTCGGTGTCACTGATGATTCAGCTCCCTGGTTTAATTTGTAGATTCAGTGTTAAAGATTTGTTCTCTCATGTATTAATCATCTCGAGTCAATTAAGAGTCATATCCCCTCATGGTGTTTTTGGTTTTCTGAGCATTGTAACACCTTGATAACGGGAGTGTCCCATGTGTTTTTCTTCAGTCACACGAGAGGGTGAGCACACGGCTGCACAATCGCTTCCAGGCCTGGGTGGATGCGTGGGCCAAGGAGCACGTCACTCGCGACATGAATGGCGAGACCAACAAGTGGCTGATGGGCGAAGGGCGAGACGGCCTATTACCCTGCACCACTAGCCGCCAGCCAGAAATCCTCCACTTCATGAACATCAACAAGTACCGAGTCAAATACGGCTCGCCCAGCAAGGCGCCGTAGCTGCAGAGAAACAAGAGAGAGAGACTGAATTCTGGGGGTGTTTGGTTTGAAGTCAAACAGGTCAGGAGTAGAGGTAGGGACGAGGGCTTATTAATGTGTTTTTAAGGCCGACATGGGAGCACAATTAAGCTAGCTACCGTGTCTGTTGCATCTGGGGCGGCAGGATTACTGATTTTACCAGCGTTTTTAGCTGGGCCCATTTTTTTCACAGGGCCTTCGGTGCCAAAACTTAGGAATCGTCATGATCCAGTCGTCGCAGACCTGAGCTCTTACCAGCACTCAGAGCCACTTCTCAAACTTCCCCGAGCCTTTTTTGACAGAGCTTAGCGACGAAAACAGTGAGCCTGAAAGAGATAGAGTGGTGCTTTTTGTACTTTATCAACGACTGAGCTTCGGTTGAGCTTTTTGACTGACCATTTCGCCTGAAGCCATCAGAGTCAGAGCTCCGTCAAGCGTACAGGGATTTCTTTACGATAGTGTTATTCTACTGAATCCATGGAGAACAATATGGTGGACAAGTGCACTTATTCAGGAAGAGGAAAATGTCGTTTCAGAAGTTTTGTTTCCCAGATTTGAAGGTTTGGAGGGAGCACAACAAAAGTCTGAGAGATCTGGTTCAGACATTCCTGCGTTGAGGCCAAATCACAATTTACTTACCTGTCACTAGACGCAAAGAGGGTCACATTTCCTTTTTCAAAACACATGGCAGCATTATTAGAAACTGTGCCTGAGCCCTAAACAGTATTGTCGGGTTAACAAAAAGCACTGTTGCATTTATGTTAAAAAACAAAAAAAAAGTAAGAAAAAAAAGAAGGAAAAAAAAACTAGCCTCACAACACTGTTTGGTCTCAGACTGTAAAATTGTATAGCTTGTGAATGTCAGATACTGACATGTATTCCAGTGTATGTGTTGTGTATATATATTATATATAGTTCTATTAACACAAATGATCCTTGCCGCCCTGGAAGTCAACCTTTTTAAACTGCCCTCTGCCAATACACCAGCTTGTATACACACACATACACACACACACACACATACACACACACACACTCACACACACACTCACTCATCTCATTCTGGGAGGACTGTCCACATGCCGCTCACGTTGTAAATACACTGTATATAGTCTCAGACTTTTTATGACAGATCTGTGTTGTTGTGCTAGTAATACTTTCCAAGCTTACTGTGGACTTTAGTGATAAATGGCTAAAGTTAGTATGTATATGAAAAAGACAAATGCAAGACCATTTATTACAGTTTTTACCAAAGGGAGTTGATTATAAAAATAGCTGTTTTCCCCCCTTTGTGTGTTCCTTTATGTCTTTTCTTTTTAATTTCTGTAGTAAAAACATGTGGAAAAGTAGAAATGTATCCAGGTCTTTCAGTTTTTATATATGAGAAATAACATTTTTTTCTTTTCTTCTGAATGTGACATTTGGTCGGTAAAAATAAATCACTGCCCCCCCTTTTTGACAGCCGACACCGTCCGTGGTGATGGTGGGACTCATTTCAAAGTTCAGTCTTCAACGGTCTCACCTCGTGATGCACGCTTCCCTCCCTGGATAGATTTCTGCTGCAAACATCACCCCACACACCATATTTTTGATAATGGAAAAAGTCACTCGAGCATGTCTTTAGTCCCTTTATTTAGACATTATTTAAAGTAATAATAAAAACGACATTTGTAGCCTACAGAGCCCTTTGTGGAATTGTGTTCATTTTTTGATATCTGTCTCCTTCAGTCACTTTCTGTTCTGTTCGCCTGGGCAGAAAGTAACATTTTCTTTTTATCAAACTCACACCAAACACACACAGATTAGCCTTGGTTTTCTTGTCTGATATAGTTCTTATATTGTATTTCGTGCTCCTCAAGACTACAAGAAGCAAATACACCATGTTCACATTCATTAGATCAGTCCAGTCAGTAGTATATAGTGTAGAGTATGCAGGGTGTCTGCGGGTCCTTAAAAAGTTTTATTTTTAAAAAAACATTAGACAGTAAAAGTCATTAAAGGTCCAACTTGTGAGATAACTGATGGACTGATTGGGTCAGTAGGTCAGACTGTCCACTGGCTCGTCAGTGACGAGTTGAGAATGAGACTCAGCAATCAACCAGCTTAAAAATGACCTTTAAACCTTGAAATAGTCTTATATTTGGATTTATGGTCGTAATTGCCACAGACATTTACCTAATGTCATATACTCATCTTTTTTTTTTTCTTACAAATCTTTGAACCTGCCACTCAGCCAAACACTGTATTGTGACTATACACTGACTAACTCTGCCTATTCTAATAACCACAACCCTACATAAAACATGGGACCATATAGAGTGTATGCTACAGAAGAAGAATGAAGATAGAAGTTAAACACACTTTAACACATTCACAGCCTGTCCTGTGTGCTCACAGTAGGTGAATCTAGTATCAGGAGGAACTAGTCCCGGCTATACTGGATTACACCGATTTAGCCAACGAACTTTAACTTCAAAATGAGATGCAGGATATCTCAGAATATTTCTCTCTCTGTAATTGCCATATTTTAAATTTGAAGTGAATTTAACTGTAGTAGTTTAATGTCTAATATTTGTAATTAAGAGCTCCTCTTTTATGCAGTTCATTGTCTCCAGCCTGTGCTGGTACATGTCCTTATTCACTGGACATCATCTAAAAGGATGTAAGTGTTGCCATCATTGTGGTATTTTTTACTTATTGGCATTGTTCATAATAATTTTAATTATCTGTGAACTTTGCTATCAATTAGTTTTACCTTCAGTGAATGCTTCCTCCCCTTTTCCTCAAGCTAGTACTGGATAGGGTCTTAATTAAAGGACGGTTTTTTGAGAGGATGCAAGTCTCTGTATCATTTGAGTGATGAAGACACACATGGCATTGAAACAATGTTTGCCTTTATCCATGTGCTCCAGCATACATTGGACTATAGTACTGAAGTATTACCTGATACACTAGTAACCTCTATATACTTACCTGTACTGCTTAGATAAGATGATTTTTCCAAAGAATATGGGTTTAAAAAGCACTGACCCTTAAATGTCTGATACCTGTCGACACCCTGATATGTTCCAATTATAGTCTGTCCATGCTGTTTGAGAAATTACAGCGCTCAGAAAGATTCTCACAAGAAACTCCTGAATTTTAACCACCATAACAATTAACCAACACCAGCCCCGGTGTCTGGCCGGTACATGCACACGTGCATCATAGTTTTATTTTGAACTGTTAATGTGCAAAATCTGAGAGTTTTTCTTTTTATGAAAACCTCACAGCTGTGATCCTGCCGTTACTCTGACAGTTTATTCCAAACAGGCTGATTAAAATATTTAAAAGTCTCATTAAAGGTCTTAACTAACTGGTTTTGAATTTATAGATTTAAGAAAAAGACTTTGGACTTTGAATTTAAAAGATCTTAAATTTCCAGGAGATATTACACACCCATGAACTCAAAAGGGAATTGTTTCAATAGTGAGCACCATCAGACCTGTAGCTAAAACCGGCCACTACTGCAGCCACAGTCAGTGGAGAGCTCATCTGCTCTAGTGTCGGTTTTGGCCAGAATTTAAACGGATACAATTTTTTAAGTGGTTAATTCAATCATCTGTTTTCCGGCTCTTCTGCAGATCTGGGTCACAGTAATCAAATCAATTAAATGATTGGCAATTATTGTTGTGTGCTGCTGGGAAGTACTGAAAAAAAATTCATCTAATAATGAATTATTCTATGATGAACTGTTTTCCAATTTTGCCCATATGGCCAGTAGTACTATTAAAAAGTCTTTTTTGAGCATCACCCCCATGGAGGTGCCCCCACCAAACGGTCTGATCCCTTTAAATCCAGCAGAGGGAGCCCTCTTACAGTCCACCAACATGAAGCATCTTGAACGCACAGAATTTTACTGGATATTAAGCCTGCTTAAAGATAAATTAAAGCCACTCAGAGACTTGACTTCTATTATAGCTTCCCAGGTTACTGATTAGCCAATTAGCAGCATTATCACTGAAGATTAACCGGTTTCTTACCTCTGAGATTACTGGACCAGTGCCAGCATCAGCATTGTCCATGTCTATGTGCATGTATGAAAATGTGGAAGTGTGTGTGTTCACATGTGCCCAGCTGCGATTAGAGCAATATGCAAGTATGTTCGAAGAGGAGCCAGAAAGTCATATAGGTAGGTCAATAAATGAAAAGACAGTTTGCAAAATAATTTCATGAGAATTCCTGCTGGGATTTCAGTCAGTGCTGACAGGCAAAAGTAGTTTATGAACAGTGTTATATGTCAGTCTGTGTCCTGCCTTCTTGCGTGTGTGCTGTAAGTTTTCCTGTTCTAGGTGCAGCACTGATCTCTAAGAAGTTCCCAGCAGCCAAATGTAAGTATAGCACTCCAACATATTGAGGCTTATGTAGGCTCCACTCTGCAGCCGGTGATTTTTATAGATCACAATCTTCTTAACTTCCTTGCCTGCAGAGGTGTCAGAAAAAGGGGCGTGGCGATTTTTACGTTTGATTCTGTGTCGTGCACTTTTGCTTGTGTGGATGTGTGTGTGTGCCTTGTCTGTGTTTCCCTGTTCCAGGTGCAGCACTGACAGCTGACAGAGGACACCTGAGAAGTTGTGGGCTGGGTCAATTAAAAGGTAATGTTCTGAATAACTGTTTTAATCTTTGGCATCCAGCCCAGTGTCATGTCCCCTTTTATGTTGTGGCGCTTGAGCAGATCTTAAACAGTATACAAATGGGATGGCTGATCGATAAATGCAAAATACCCCCATTTTCTCTCATTGTCACAATAATCCCAAACTGTGTCTGGTTCAGAAACTGCTAAAACCACACTTTGCTTGGGTGACACTGGTTGTCATGGTACACTGTACTTTTTTTTAACATCTAGTTTAAAGACTTAAAGAGTTTATTTAGTTAATCATTCTTAAGTCAGAACGGTTCTGCCACTGATTTGGTGCAGCTGTTTGAGTCTACTTGAGACAAAAAAACAGGCGGTCCACAAGACATCAGGAGGGCTTCGATGAAGTCTCAGTGAAAGTCAAGAAAAAAATTGGAAAACATACCACCCTCTTACTCCTTAAATAGTCAAAGTTATTTTCAAGTTCCTCTCAGCTTTTACAGAGGAGCAACAGAAGCATCCTGACTGGAAACGTCACAGTCTGGCGTGGTTCGTACACGGTCCAGGACAGGAAGGGCTCTACAGCGGGTGATTACAACTGCAAACGTATTGGTGAAATGAGATGTCTGCGCAGATTCCAAAGGAAACCAAAAGACAGCATCTACCTCAGCCACAGTCTGTTCACCCTGCTGCTGTCTGGCAAAAGATACAGAAGTATCCGCTGCCTAACCACCAGACTCCAGAGCAGCTTCATCCTGCCTCAATTTATTCTCTGCCGCCCATGTGAAATAATCAGTTAATTAGTTTGTTATTTATTAAATGGATCCAGAATCTGAAATCAAATATGCTTTTTCAAGTTTTACTTGATCTTAAATTTCCTTGACTCAATCAGAGGGCTACAGGGCAGGAATCTTTTTGGCAGAGTTGTGTGAGATTCCCATCCGATGGAGTACAATCCCTCTGATTCAAACATTGAATTCCACAGAAAATCTGGCCTTGCTCCAGCGGGCCTCTATGGGTGGTCACGCATACTGTACAATGAGGGCAGAGAGGAGACTGAACATGTGCCAAACCCAAACTCCACCTGACTTACAGGACCTGCAGCTCTCAGCCCCTTAACACAACACATCTACTCAGAGACACGCACCCTTTACCCACTTGGCCGTCGTGGTGCTGAGGCCCTGACGAGGAGTGAGGCCGACACATGCCAGCAGAGCCCTCCATGCCTCCCACTGGCAGCGCCAACAATGAGGTCCTCAAAGGCAGCACCGGGCGAGGGGGAGCAGAGGGGTTTTTTTTTCTTCTCCCCAAAGCTCTTCTGCGTGATTTCTTCCTTGGAGTGCACACTCCTGAACTTTGAACAGCTTTCAGCTCCCTAATGTCGGCGCTTCCGCAACTTCTGACTCAGAGAGCAGAGCTATTGTCACAGCCACAGAGCTCGTATTGTCGATCAAGCCTGGAGGCCTTGGCACTCACAATGCAGAGCAATTAGCTCAGCGAGAGTGACCACGTAGATTGCTCTTCTTTATTCTTGTATGTGGGGAGGCGGTGAGGGCTTTTTACAGTGCTTTATTTCAAAATTCAACAGGCACTTTCACTCTTTTACAGGCTACAGTGCTTTTATGAAGAATAATACCTCTGAATACTTCTGTATTGTATATTGTTCTGTACAGACAAACCTGGCAACCATGACAAGAGGAAATCAGCATTTGGATGATGGCAGGTTCTCACTCACAAGACATCAATAGCATCTCTGAATAAGGGCAGATCATCATCAACTATGATGTATTTTTGGGAAGGGTTATAAGGTTTGAAGACCGGCGGATTAAAAGAATAAGAAGCATGAATCAGAGCAGCTATTAATAACACAAAGCACTCATCATTTTTCCATCTGTCTCACAATTTTTGGGTGATTTCTACCCACGGCATGTTTTTTTGCTATGTGAGAGGATTTTTGCGTATGCTGGTGGATGTACAGCCCAGCTGAGATGTCTGCTTTACAGGCTGAATTGTCTTGATGATGAGAAAGCACTACCCTGCAGGCTCCTCTCCTCTATAAAAGGATTAGTGCAGTCTGGCACTCTTACATAACCGCTGCAAGCTCCGGTGCTGAACAGTCGAGTTTACATGCTCAGCTCCAGCAACAAGTTCTCTCCAACTGTTTTAACCTTTTGTGGACCTGTCAGTCCAACACTTTGGTCCAGGCTACAATATCTCGACAACGGATTCCCGTTAAATTACGCACAAACATTCTTGTTTCCCTGAGGATAACACCCATTGAGTTTGGATAACTTCTAACTCCTCTAATGGCAACACCATGAGGTTCATATTTTTGTTTTTTTAAGTGACATGTTGGTGGAATCAGCTTTTGGATGGATTCCCATGAAATGAGAACATTTGTACAGACATGCATGGTTCCCTGAGGATAAAACCCAATGACTTTGATTATTCTTAACTTTTCTCATAGCAGCACCATGAGTTTCAGAGTTTTCATTTATGAGTGAAATGTTGGTGGAAACAACTATTGGATGCATTGCCATAAATGCATCCAATAGTTCATGGTTCCCAGAGGATAAAACCTAATGACTTTGGTTTGTCTCTGACTATTCTTGTTATAGCAGCATGATGAGGTTAACATCTGTGGTTTTGAGTGACATGTCGTTGGAAACTACTTTTGGATGGATTACCATGTTCAAACATTCATGGTTCCCAGAGGATAAGACCTAATGACCTAATTTGGTTATTCAGCACATCATTTAACACAAAGCGACAGGCATACCATACATATTGTAATAAACCTACTGAAGGTTTAGGCTCTCAGCCTACCTGACAATACCAATACTCTCACACTATTTAATATGCTAGAAAGAGATTTTGTATGTCCCAGTAATATAACAAATGCCAAAAATATGCATTTGGTAGCATTTTGCAGTGACTAAGCCATCATGCTCATGCTCTGGCTTTTTGGACCCACAATTCTCATGCAACAGAAGATGCAACCTAGACTTTTGGTCTAGACGTTTAATCTCATCTTTGCATTATTAACACAACATCAATGACCGCTTGTCAGATGAGTGCATCAGAAATGCTCCATTAAGTTCTAAAAAAAAAACCCACTGGCCCTTATATCCATCACAGTGGACTAATGGACACTAACAATCTGGAAGTCTGCACTCGCTTTTCAAACTCGAAGAACTTTTCTGTAGATGATGTTTGACTCAGACGTGATGGTCATGTGTAAATTTTAAACAACTGTCAGCTTTGTTTTCTTCTCACATTCTGAACTCCTTGTCTCTTTAACATTACCAAAGGGAAATGTGTTTTGAATCACAGTAACTAGTGATTCATGTTTAGATTTATGAACTGTTACACAGTGACTCTGCCCAAAAACTGAATAAGGTTCATTAAAAGGCTAACAGCAACATGGAGCAAATTACACATGTAGACCAAATTACATGTATTTTGTGTAACAATGTCTGGAAAACGATAGAAACATGTTTAAACCTCGACACACATTCAACGTTGTTACATTGTGAGCCAGGTTTAGTGGAAATCAATGGTTTTCCAGCCATTACTTCTTACTGCATATGATCTGTAGTAATCTTTATTAAGGGAAAAAAACATACATATCATAATCCTGCGTTTGCCCTGATAAACACAAAAAAGTTGCTCTTAATCAGGTGCCTGAAATGTAAATGTATTTCTTTCACCATCACCATCATGCTTATTCCTTCTTCTCTGAGCAGACATTCGTGCAGAGTTGCGTCTGCCAGAGTCTGAATGTGTGCGTGTTCCCTCCTGAGAAGGCCATTTATTGAGACTTAAGCGTGACTAAATATATCGCAAGATGAAAGTCACTGGGGACGTCAGAGGCACAAAGCATGCTGGGTAATTTAATGTGACAGCAACACACACACACACACGGCTGAACTTGACCTTTTCCATCTTCCCTTGGTGTTCATATCCAGTACATGTCAGTTAATGTGCTGCATGTTGCACCTTCAACAGGGTTAGTCAGCACCATCTGCCAGGGTTGAATACAAGCGCACAGATTAGCATTTTCAGACAGTTTTCACACCTGTGCTGTAGTTTAAGTTTAACAGCATCATGGCAGGCCAAAGTTGCTATCACCATTTTGTTACCTCTCTCTGATAAGGCATTCTTTTCAATTGATTTAGAAGCAGCTAATGGATTAATGTCCAATAAAGCATATACAAATGGTTTTCAGATAGTATAGTTTGACATTTGCCCTTGGGAGGGACAAGCGTGTTTTTTTTTTTTTTTTAATGGCTTGAGTGAACACAGTCCTACTACCTTTTTGTACAGCTTCTGAGTATCTTGATAAGCACTATATAAGCTTAATGTACTATTATGATTATGATTATGATTATGATTGTGATTGTTATTATTATCATTATTATTATAATCATTACTGCGTAGTATGTTAAATATACCCTACAGTAACAGACAGACAGTAGTAGTCTACCAAGCTTAGCCATAAAGCCACAAAACAGAGCGCTATATAACGCACACAGTTAAAGCGCACTTGCAGCCATAAAGTTAAATTTTGTTAATGACACTGTTGTACTAATTTGTATTATACTGTTACAGGCTTTTCAACCATTTTCAACATCAAAATGCAAACTTGCTCACAGATCACTGCTGTTTGTATACCATGAAGATGGTTAGCAGAATCAGTGAAGGAGAAGGAGTTCACCACTGAAGTTGCATTTCACAATGAGCCGTGTCACATGACTGCTAAAAAATTAAATTCATGACAAAAACAAACATATCAGAATTAGGCTATAAACAGGCTACACTGTGGTTGCATGACCCAACTGTCACCACCACTAAGCATCTTACTACATAATTACTATACACATTATCTATAAATTGATTAATCTAGTTGTAAAGTTAAAGGTAGAATAATTTGCAATCAAAGTCGGTCTGTAAGGATGGATTACTGTGTAGATGTGAATTTTGTATAACTTTTTCACATAAGCCAATTATTATTGGGACACTTAATGGTGTATTTTTTGTTGTAGAATTAAACTTGTAAAGATGTTAAGCCTGTGGTAGCTACAGACCTTGTTTCAGTCATTCAACAACAAAAAATAGTCTTAGACTTTGAGAGGAGGGAACTGGGAAATTTACAGGTTAGTACAACTTATTTGCAAGCCAAATGTGTGAGCTCTTGACTATGCTTAATTACAGTAGGTCAAAGTTTAATCAAGGATTAACAGTAAACTGAAGTTTGGGTAGTAGTCTCTCCCCATTTGACCTCCTTTAGTGTTGTTGATTAGTTCCCACACCTCAGCACCAAACTTGGTGCATATAATTACCCACAGGGATGCCGGCCAAACTAAGTAAATTCTGTTTGCCTATAAAATGGAACTACCCTCAGATTTGAACTAATTAGTTAAAGTTGTTATTGTGCTGGAAACCCAGTTGGCCTTTATATGCAGCGTCCCAAACTCCAAAACCCACTCAAGCTTTGGTAGGATCTAACTGGCACAACGAGTGGAGAAGAGGAGGGAAACTTTTGTTTGTTTTATTCATTAGGAAGTGGCGTTAAACTCCACTGTCCCCACAGACGCGCCACTGTTTGGTAACCAGAAGAGAGGAGTAAGACAGGCACAGGGGCCCCTTCCCTACAAAGTGGAGCAAAAACACAACAATCCCTTTATTCGGCTGTTTGGACCTGCCATCTGAACAGCGGCTTGTCATTAAATTAACATCACAGCAGGCGCGCGCCCTGGCCCTTGCTTCCCGTAGCATTGTGGTGCACTGAGGAGGAAACTCATTCTTTCAGGGGATATCAGGTCAAAAAGCAGGGGTGGTATAGACTCGTCCCAGCAGCCTTGGCATTGAGGAATGGGAACAGTCGCTGTGCCACTGTGTTAGTCCTCGCAAGACCAAGTGTTGAAAGGACAACCTTTTAATCCCTGGCAGCCGTGAAAGACAGAGACAGATTTGCTTTTTGTTTTTGATGTGGTGCCATTTTCTCGCCACATCCACCCCGAGGACAGGACTGCACGCCAAGGCTTCTGACCACTGGTGTGGCTGCAATGAGGCCGTGTTGGCCCAGATCATAGACTCATGTGTTGTGCACCTGCTCTGGGGAAGTGTCTCGAATAAGTTCCCCGATGGTTTTCCAATTGAAAGATTTGTATGGCAGCAGTGCACTGGCTGGCTCACACACCAAAACAGTAAATTATCTCCTGGGCAGCACTGAAACACTGTTTTAGTCAGAGAAAAAGCTAAATTATTTGCCATGACAGAAAAAGTCAAAACCCAAAATTGTAAGAAAACGGAATACAATCACTTAATTGTACTTCATACTTCAAAATAGATTTAGTCATCCAATTGAAACATTTGGACCATGGACTTAACCTTTGTGAATGGGTTCATTTTCTCAGTCTGCCAATTCTCTTGGAAGACGAAGAAAGAAATCATCCTGGCAAAAGATTAAGACAGAGGGCAGGTACTCTTACAAGCAAATGCAGAGAACAGTTTGGCTGTAATGTATAACAATATTAACAGAGCCTCTCCTCAATGAGCATCACAGTCTACAACCTTCCCTCCAACGAATACCTTCAGCTCTCCCCGAGAGGGTTCCCTCGCACTTCCAGGTCAGTTTGCATCATGAGCCCTGGGGCCTTATCATACACAGACCACCTTCAGATGGCGGGCACATGTGTTGCATCTTTACCAGGTGCCTGAATCTGTTCAACTGGCTTCACAAAAGACAAGCTTCGCACGAAGGTCATTAAGGTTGACTGAAATCTTCCCAGTGTGGATGTTTACTGTACCGACAAAGCGGCTGACCAGTTTGGTCATTTGAAAAATCTACTTTATGCTACAAAGCATGAATATCTTGTATGGAGTCCAACACCTACCTTAGATTACAGGTGCACATACATTACCATGTGTCACTTTAAGATTTCTCTCACATGATGTCCCCCATCGCTTCCCCCATTCCCCGTTTCATATCATTCTCTACAGTCAGCTGGGTTAGGCTCACACTGTGATTGGTTCAGGTGTCGTATGTTGTAACACTGTCTCAGCTATTGTTCTCTGATTCTCTCTTGAAATGAATCTGCTTTCATTGTTGATTCACTGCATTCCTGTCCACTGGACTTTCAAGTTCTAATCTACCTGACCACCTTGATTTAAAAAAAAAAAAAGTGGCAGCATATATTATTGGGCAATCAGGGTAGAAAGGCCAGTGAAGCAAAAGAGGTCAGATAAATGAACTGACCACAACTCTACTGTGTCTGCTCGTCCCAAAAATGCTGCCCCCACACAACAGGCCCTGACGGGAAAGCCACATGAGGACAACTTTATGCATTTCTCACGTCTGCTTCTGTACAAATTCGAAAATACACAAAATACACACACAAAAATAACAAACATCTCCTCGTGTTATTCTGAATTTAAAGCCCGCTGCAAAGGATGAAGGCTCTTATGTTGTCTGTCACCCTGAAGAGACGACTCATGTTATTGTGCAGCCATGGCAGTAGTCACACTGCAGCGACAGGGCCCTGCTTGGAAGCTTTTGACTGTATTTGCTCCAGTCTGTCTGGTCTAATCTTGCCGCCCTGCGACTTTAATCGTGTTGCTTCAGAACTGCATCAGACACAAAGACGTGTGTCTCGGGAGTGTCTGGGAAGAAGCAGAGCCAGTGACGAATGGCAGCAGGGAGGGGGAGGCTGGAGCACGACGGGATGTGGGGTTTTCAACCCAAGGCTCTTTTAAAGGGGCAGTTTAGGATTTTTAAAAATACAGTTTATGACTTCATGTACACCCATCAGCCACAACTTTAAAAGGACTGACAGGTAAATTGAATAACATGGATCATCCAGTTACAGTGCAATATTCTGCTAGGACACCTTAGGTCCTGGCGTTCATGTGGATGCCATTTGGCATGTACCAAAACCTTGCTGCCGACCAAGTACAGCCTCTTGTGGCAGCGTCACTCCAGAATAGGGACCACACCAGCAAGACTGTGCACCCTGCGACAACACATAAGTCACTAATAGAGTGCCCAGGGAATGTGACAAAGAGCTAACAGTGAATAACATTGATCATTTTGTTATAATGCAATGTTCTTCTGGAAAATCTGGATGCCACTTGACACGAACTACCCACCCAAACACAAATGCAGATGTCGGTCCCAAATGGCAGCTAGCAGTTTGCTCAGGCACACTTAAAAACTGCTCAGGAATGGCTTGAGGAATGTAACAAAGACCTCATGGCTTACGAATCCCCCCAAATTGAGCGGCCAGCGAGGCTCCGACCCGCAAACCACAGGATTCAATGCTCTGGTGCCAGAGGCCACAGGACAAACCCAGGGGTCCTATTTTCAAGCCTTGGCGGGTCAGCGCCAAGTCTGATTCATGGAGGGGCCTCTATAGATAAGACTCTTTCTGGCACATCCCACAGATGCTCGATTAGATTGGGATTTGTACAGTTTGGTCAGGTCAGGTTGAGCTCTTCATCTCATTCTCAGGGCCATTTCTGAGCAGTTGTGCCTCTGTGTTAAGGCACATTGTCCTGCTGGGTGTGGCCACAGCCATGAGGTGGTGTACATTCTGCAACGGTGTTCGAATGGGTAGTACATGTAAAATGGCATCCACCTGAATACCAGGACCCAAGGTTTTCCAGAAGAGCATTGCACTGTAAGAAAATGATCCATGTTATTCACTTCACCTGTTCTTTAAACGTTTTGACAGATTGGTCTATGCCCACAAACATAACTGCCTAGGGCCTGATCTATAATTGATTACATTTTTGTTCCCAAAGCTCCCGAAACCTGTGAAGAGCCCAAGACTTCTTTGGACACAAAGACCCATCACTTAAGAAGGAATTGGTCATATTTGATTGATTCTGCATCTACATTTTAATGTCAAATAGTTTGAAAATCAACTATGTTATTTTACATAACATGAATTTGATATCTGATGATTCAACCTAAAGGCTGAAAGGTATTATGACTCACTTCCACTACATGGCACTGCTTGACTTGACTAACTTTCTCCTTTTGGTCTCCCACTGGCAAAAAGTTGTGAAGAGTCCCTGGTACATATTCGGTATCCACCTCAGTTGAGTTCCAAGTAACTTGAGACAAAAAAGTGAAAGGACCGCAGAGCCAGTGACTGATCAGAGCTGCCTCTGGAATCATCTCTTGTATGACATGACACAACCAGTCATCTCATCCTCATCACTTTCCCTGAACACTCCTGGTATTTTTTTTCCTGCAGCTCTTCCTGAAACAATGTTGTGCTGCGTTGTCATGACAATGATGTCATTGCAGAGTCACAGTGACCATCGACTAAGAATTCAGCCTACAGTGAGTGGACGATGATATCGACAACAGTGCCTGTAAGCAAAAGTGACTAAAGTAGGGTCGAGCTGAGCCATACCACGTGGAAATGAGGGTTAGTTCTGTGACCGCTTGGTATGTGTCAGGTGCAATCAGTTGTATAGTGACTGCGCCCTGCGCAGGATGTGAAAGAAGCATATTGTCACTACCAGTTGTCAGAGCAAACCAGGTTATTAGACTGGGTGGAGTAAAAGTGCTTTGAAACATGGAACATCTTTTCCATGACAACTGGGGAAACCTTATGTGCTGAGGAATTAGATCAAAGGTTCCATTGCTTTATTTTACCAACATTTGCTTCAAGGGTAATGAATTACCTTTTTTTTTTCTTTATCTCAATACCCATTTAATGTTCACTGAAACAGGCTCTGTGGTGTTTATGGCCAGTCGTGGCAACATGGAGCAGCTTGGATTTGGGATCTTGGGTGAGGTTCATACAAATACCTGCAGCACAGTAATGCGAATGTCTGGTGCATGCAAGCAACAGTTTTTCACAGATAGTAGCAACAAAACGTGGCAAAGAAGAAGACCACAAGCTGATGGAAGTTCCAATTTATATGTATATAAGAAAATGAATGTCATCAAGAAAGAGGCTCTGTTACCGTTTGTTCTATTGTTTTTATTGTTTCCTGTTATTGGATATGGATACTGAATAAATGCAAGTGATTACTAAATCCTACATTAACAGCTGACACCAGGGTTGCAGATATGGACACTGAGATATCCAGCTACTATAACTGCAGGCACAACACTCACTACAGATCATTACAGAAACATTGCTACTGTTTGTGGCAACTATGCAGATTGATGCTGAGAGATTACACAGGATACTTCGCAAATGTGTTAGCGTGTTAGCATGTGGAGTGTTGTTGGGTTTACATTGTGGTCCAACTGGGTTTCTGCCTTGTTGTGATGGAGGTCGCAGAGCTTCATTCCCGGCAGTAAATTCGCGTGCACACTACGTCATCTGCTCCAAAAATCTGGAGGAAACAAAAAGATAACAAGTGTTTTAGTCTGCTGGGTGAACAATATTACATTAGCTTCACATTTTAAAGCTGTTTGTTCTTTAACTTTAACAAACACTAGTGACAGCGAGCCCCCTTGGCCGCAGTATGCTTTTACACAGTGGGGATGATAACGCAAGACGCAAAAACAAATCTGGGTCCACACTGGACTTCCTTTATTGTATTTCATGTCTCACCAGTACCAGAAACAACACTTACCTCCATTTCAGTCTGACCGCTTGCTTACAGTGTCTGAAAGCACCCCCCTCTTACCTCTACAGTGTTCAATTAGTTAGTCTACTCTTTTCTGTTCCCCACAAAACTTTTCTTCAAGTAGTGTTTGCATTCAGTTTTGGAATCCAAGGGCGCAACTTGCTTGCAGATTGTTGATTTATGATAGTATAACCATATTGTTTGCAATATGAGGAAAGCAAAATTAGTAGGCCTACAGCTAAATCTCAAAATATCAAGGAAATCCTATTAAACCATGATGCACAGGGTCACAACATCACAATCAAAACGATGCTCATCATTCTCGACCATGACGCATCATCTGCTGCTGATGAAACCAAAGGAAACCGCTCAGTAGCTGATTTAAGCATCTTTTGAATGCATGAGCTCAAATGATTGAGTCCAATCCTCTGATGTGGCATCATTTTTAGATTTTATTTCAGGCTGATAAAGCTGCAGAAAATCCACACGACTCTGCCCTTAAAATGCTTTCAGACTAAACCAATTAAACGGATCATGCAAATCGTATGGAAATGTGCCCCACTTACAGTGTGAACTGCCACAGACAATCAGACCATCGCTTTATGATCTCTACTGCTCCTTTGAGTCCCCAGCCAAAGCTCTGCAATTGTTTGGTGGTCTCTGTGTCTGCAGGCTTTTTTGGAAACAGATATTAGTCAGATTGTTCGGGTTTTGTTTTTTTGTTGGTTGCTTGTCCTAAAAGAAAAAGGTTGTCTGGGTGCACAGATGACTCATGCGTCATTCTCTAGTGATATGGGATTTATTTACACAAACTGAAGTATTCGAAAAAGATGTTTTGCATTTGCTAATTTTCACACTCTTCACACTAATAGGCATTCACATATTTAAGATAATTTGTTGACTGGTTAGTTTGAACACCTAGCAGTGTGTTTAATTCAGTTTCGTACAGAATTAGGGGTTGACCGATATGGCTTTTTCAGAGTCGACACAGATTATAAGAAGAAACTGAAAACGGATAACTGAGAGTGATACTCATCGCAGTAAAAAATCAAATCTATGTGTACTTTTATACTTCCTGTCCACTACATTAATTTGAAGGATTTAGTTAAAAGTTACTTTGCAGATTCATTTATAAATCAATTTTATCAACAATTCAATTCATCTGACGGAAAAATTACCAATACCAATTATTGGAAAATGCTGAATATCGGCCCTAATAAGTGATCAGGGCCTGATTATCTATCTACCCCCTTCATATAAGTGTATAACAGTTCGTTTCGCAGACAAATATTGACCAAAAACATTTTATGTGTTGTGGTTGGATATTCATGTATCTCCACACACTCTGGAGTGTGTGCTGGAGAAAGTCAAACCAATTATCATTCAGAAAAAAACACTTGTGCCCTTTTACCACTAGCACTTCTGGCCATGCAAAGTCAAACCAAGCCGCGCTGATTTGCTTTTCCATCACCACTTATAGTGCGCTAACCTGATTGAAGCATAAACATAGTCAGGCATAGTCACGCCGGCGATGGATCTGCTCTGGAGTAGGGCCAAGCCGCAGCCACCACACCTCCAAGCGGGCCGCAGTGGCATCTCATGACTTCAGCCAACCTCAACCTTTGTTTTTGGATGTCATTGGTTTAAGATACACCTCCATGACAATGCCCAAAATGTGGCCCATAACAGATTGGATAAGCAGAGCTGACTTTAGTGTCCTCTAGGGTCTGTGTTCATATAGGATTTTTGTTTTCAGAGTGCCAGCATCTTTTTTTCATTTGTTGCCAATGAGGACAGAGAGTCATGCTCACATCAGGATCTGCTGCTGGGGCACCAAAACTAGGACAGTTGTCTCAGGTGAACGATGGCAGGACTGACTTTTTAATGTTGTCATGGCAACATATACAACCTAGATGCACTGAGAACCAGTTATATTGCCATTCACCTATCTGTAAACTACACTTCACGATGGACCAACATGGCTCCAGGTAGCTTTTTGCTGCTGATGCTGGTTAGAAAATGTCCAAACCGGGGCTGTAAACATGGTCTGTTTGCAGGTTGTGTGATGGTGTGACAGCAGGGAGGACGGAGGTGAGAAGAGCAGCAGAGGGGCGCAGAGACTCGGCTGTTGTCACAGCTCGGCCAGATCAATCTCCATTAGTACATGAGTGCTCCAGCTCCTCCAGGGCAGCTGGGCCAAAGTGGCACCAGAGGGGCAGGCGCTGTAACACATTCTGCTTTTATCACCGAAAAACACTGCAAAAGATTTCACCTTCTTCTCGGTCTGAACAAAGAGCAGCTTCTAGTGGGAATACTGAGATTCTGTATTACCATTGAAGGCATCTTTGAACCTGTTCTTCCCAGTATTTGCTTGTGGCTGGTAATAGAAAGCTGTGCAAACATCTTGAGATTATTTTGTTCAACATCTAATCTTTCTACATTGTTGTTTCAAGCTTTTGCATTTTGGACATTCATCTAACAAGCACTCGAGGAACAACAAAGCAGAGCGTGGGAGCGTTGACGGAGCAAAGCTGTTGATTCCTTGAGAACTGTTCGCACAGTCCATTGGTCTTGGACTGTTCCCCTGCACATCTTTCGAGGGGGCTTTGGACCCATTGACTTCTGCCCATATTAATCTGGTTAAATACATGGGTATTACTGCAATGTCAGCCTAGCAGCTCCCCTTGTTCTCCTTTCACATCTCTCCACGGGGTGGATGAAAGCTCAGCTCCTTGGGAAACGGCCTCTCTCATTTCCTTTACGGATGAATCTCCGGGGTGACTTCATACACTGCCTGCCTCATTTCATTAACCATTTCTCAAACAGAGTACACCAGCTGCTTGACAAAACATCCCATCTTAATGCATCTGACGTCTTTCGAGGTCTCCATGAGAACCAGCCACGAAACAGACAAACCAACAGTTTATCTACTCATCGGATCCTATTCTGTCTGTACTGAGAAATCGTTCTGTAAATTATTTTTTGTCTTCTCTTTGTCGAGCTAAGTAAAGACCTCGGGCTGAAATAAGAGTTCATCAATCCACTAAACTTCAGAGCTTTTGTCTTTTTAAAGGGGAATTTTTTTTTTCGCTTTTCCTAAGCAGCTATCCATTAAGAGGATTTCACTGAGATGATGAGTCAATGCTGTGCGCTCACCAGTGTGAGCTCATCGCCGTTCAGCTCTCGGGTCCAGTAGGTTTTAGGGCCATCGCCATCCACCAGAGTTTGCTTACAGTGGATCTTGTTCTCCGACTCCCAGGTGGCGAGGCTCTGCGGGGGGGCGGACACAAGATGGGAAGGTCAGTATGGTGGCAGAACACATTAGTAAGATGTATAGTTTAAGGGTCACTTGATACCAGTCCCAATACCAGCATTACTGATCATCAGTGTAGTGAAAAATGTTCGCTGTTGCACTCATAACCAACACAGCTTTCATCTTTGTGAGATTAATTTGAGGAATGTCTGTTCTTGTTTCAACTGAGGTGAGGTCCAGGAACTAATGTTCCTCAAACTACAGATTTAAAATACAACTACAGTCCAATGTAAATTGCTTGCTAGGCACATATGCCCAAAACGCTTTCTAGCTTACTTCCTGGTTCATCACTGAATCTTTGGTGCCAGACTGTGCTGTCAGCTACATGGAGGAACACACTAAAGTCCAGCATAAGCACATCATATGACTTCTGATGGAGAACTGCCTCCAGTTGATGAAAGAGCACATGTCAGAGTGTGATTTGACAGAATTCGTCCCTCGTTTTCTTTTGAGAAAGGCACCAGTTCGCAGTGTAATTTCATTAGCGTCAGGATCATTTTCGGGGGGGGAAAAAAAAAACATGATTTCCAACATTTGTATGAGTAACTGGAACATCTTCTGTCAGCCAAACCTTCTTACGCAACATCCCAACTTCTCTAATATTAGTTCTACACCAAACTATCGTTTAAATGCAGGTCTTTCTGTCACATTTGATGTCATGAACATGCCGAAAAACAGGGAGAGTTATTCTTTTTTATACGTTTTAAATGGACACAGATGAAAAAGTATTAATGTGCCAAAAATTTAACTTAAATGCGCCATAGTCATTTGATCCAGGAATTACCCTTCCCCATTTTCTTCCTGCCTGGAAGGGAATGCTCTTGTTGCTAAATGGGAAAAAAACATTTCTGCATTCAGAATCTAAACTCTGGTAGAAAACCCTCCCAGATGAATGTAGGATGTTACAGCAGCAAATTAATGTTCCTTGATGTTTTGGATTGAGATGTTCAACAATCATAGTTGTGTGCAATGTGCACATACACTTGGCCATATTTTTCACAGCCTACTTAATATAACATCTGTCCTGTGCTAATTCACCCATAGCCAGACCTCGGTGAGCATATGATATTATAAATCAGTGTCCTGAGCCATTAGCGTGAGTTTTGAAAAAAAGAAAAAACCTCTTTGGTCAGTCAGGGTCCCCGTCTGCTAATTCACTCCAATCATATTTCAAATGACTTCAACAGGATTAGTCAGTCTTTGACTTCTGGTCTAATTTCTCCTGAAGTAATTGGCTCAGATTGCCTATCAGAGAGTTCAGTATTCATAAAAGATCAGGACCAAGGTGACCCTGTGGTGTTAATTTGTGGTAATGGAGAGAATTTATCTTTCTCGTCAGCTTAGGGTCCATTAACTGCACTTGTATTTCATTACCTAAACTGTTCACTGTTCTCTTAAATCAACAGTTCAACATTTTGGGAAATTATTACATTTCTCACTAAAAAGTTAGACGACATTGATACAATTTGTGTGATAACTGTGAAACCAAAACCAGGAGACCAGCTTAGCATAAAGAGCAGTAATGGGGGGGATAAGCTTTGCCCACCACTCGTAAGGCTACCACATTATCCTGTTTACATAATCCATATCACAACCCAAGTTAATCAAACAAAATGAATTAGTGAGCTTTAAAGGTGCTGATATTGTTGGATGAGGTCGAGCCAGCTGTTTTCTCTGTTTCCAGTGTTTATGTAAAGACAGCAAACCAAGCTGCAGCTTCAAGGGTTAATTTAACCTTTTAGGCGATGTATTTATTTGCCTTCTTGCCAAAAGTTATAAAAAATGACCGCTCTTGTGCTTGTCCATTTAATATAAAACTGTAATGGAGAGATGGTTAGCTGCCAAGAAAAGGGGGGAAACAGATAGCTAGATAGATATTTAAAACATTGGCTTTTCTCCATTTAAGCAGACATGAATGATTTAGTTTAGGCTTCAGTACTCAATAAAAGTGGTGTTCATCTGTGACGATCATCTTGTTGAACAAAATGTGTAAGTATCATACACAAAAATCCAATTCCAAAATTTGAATTTGAAGAGCTTTTTGCAAAGGGAACCAGGGTGATGCTAATTTACGGAATACCCTACAAAAATACAGCATCCCTGCAACAATTTTTGTCCTCCATTTTCAAATCTGTATGCTAAGCTATGCTAACTCACCAGAATGTAGCTTCATTTCAGTATGAAGATCTTCTGAGCAAAAACTACTCTAGTGACCATTTAAGTGCTAAAAGTCTTTAATCCAGAGATTACAAGGATCATTTTCTCTTTAGTGTCGGCTTCATGTTTGCGGTCTTTGACTCTGATTATAATTTCCCACACTGTTGAAATTAGTTTTTCCCCTCAATAAAGCCAGCTGCATTTTCCTTTTCAACATAGCATCTAAATCTAATGATCCCGCTCCAAAGCCTGGAACTGATCAAAGCTGCCAGTGCTTCATCCAACTCTTCAGCACAACATCTAGATCCAACAAATTCAAAATCTGGAGGTGCACGTTATGAAAACCATGTTTCTTCTTGCAGGGTGGGATGTTTGTACAGATGCTCAAAGACAATTTGTCTGTCAATTTGTACAATTTACTTTTTTCTTAAGAGGCACTGCTCAGGGTTGGATGAAGCAGCAGCAGCAGCAGCCTCGGTTTCTCAGAGGCAAATGTTAATCACCATATCAAAGGTAAGGAAAGCCATCATTTGTTCCCTGCGGCCTGCCGTCCACAGGCTGATCCAAGCTGAACAACAGCAGGGTTTTTCTACAGCTCTCTGCTGCTCTCCCTCTGATTTTTTTTTTTCATCTAATAAAGCCAGAATGCAGAGAGTCGATTAGCTACGGCTCCATTTTAACGTTAGCATCAGTCTCAGCCTCTGACTTGGATTGATTTTCTCTCATTCTCTCTCTCACACATTAACTCACAGACAAATTCTCACACATAGTCTTTCTCTTCGAAATAATACTTGAGAGCTTGGGCCCACACACTTGAGACCAAGACAAATTCATCCTGCCTTTGCTTTCAGGCTTTAACTTATAAGAACTTCTGCCACCACTGGCTTGGATTTAGCGTCTCTATTGCTTATCAGACAGCGCTGGTGTGTCAGGAAGTCGGAGGATATCTAATTCACTACTTGGTTAAAATTTTTATGTTGGATTTCAAAGCCTGAAATAACACCCTCACTCCCTCTTAGCTCCTCTCTTCTCACAGTTTGATCACAGTATCTCTTGTCAATGTTTGGTCATCACTTTTCCCGCTCTCAACAACTCATTCCTTAGCCTTATGACAACAAATGTGATGCGCAGTTGCTCTAAAATATGGCCCAAATGCGAAAGTAGCTCTAAAAACATAGGAGGCAGCCTATTACAACTGCTGCTCTTTGCTAGCTAATTAGCTCATGACTCAGTTAACCGTTGAGCCAGTGGCCCAAGTATGTCTAGACCGGGGCCCAACTCAACTGGATCCGACAAATTTATGTTACGGTTAAGACGGCTAAGCACTGAACTGGGACTGACCAAAGCCTCCAGGACTGTCAACCTGACAACAAGAGATACAGTATGGAGGTGATTTACAGGAGCTCTCAACAAGACAATGACAGAGACATGAGAGGCGTGCAGCAATACTAAAGTGGATTTTACGAGACAGGACGGACCAAGGCAAGCAGGGCTCGGAATGCTAACTTCAGTAGACTATCTGCAACATGTTGTTAATACGTCATTGACACGTTGAACATGTTGTTTCTTCACACTCTTGATATAACTAATACACTTACACTCACTTAATTGCTCCTTTAACACTGACTGCAAGAAAAAAATATTACAGTAAAGTTCTCCATTCAAAAAGTCCCAACTTCTTTAACGATTGGTTTCTGTAAGAAGCTGTGTTCCTAATTGATTTTCCACTTCCAACACTTTGTGTCTTACTCTTTTTTTTTTCGTTATCTCTTCAATAAAGGTGAGGTAGACAATTCTAGAGCAATATTAAGTCTCCTCCCAAGGTATCTGATGATCTGGGAATGAGACGCAATAATCAACTCTCTCTGGAAGTGTCTCCTTTCTTCTTACGATTTTGAGATGTTTATACCAGATCAATGTGAATGGACATTAAAACAACATTTTTTTTTCAGCCCTGTCTTGAGGGTAATGAGACAGAGTCTACAGATGGGGCTGAATATACCAAACTTAATATTTTGCCCTCAGTCTCC
Organism: Acanthopagrus latus; assembly: GCF_904848185.1. Taxonomy (NCBI): domain Eukaryota; kingdom Metazoa; phylum Chordata; class Actinopteri; order Spariformes; family Sparidae; genus Acanthopagrus; species Acanthopagrus latus. The sequence goes on from NC_051046.1 coordinate 17,626,879, forward strand.
CCTCTTGCTTCTCTTTCAACACTGTTTTGCTTTGCCTGTCATTTTGCAGCGGGTGTGTTCCTGCCTCTCAATACCAAATGACATGCTGTCAAGAGCGAAGAAATCACGTCAAGTCTCAGCCGCATGAGGTTCGATCTTTCCTGGAAAAACATCCCTGGTTTTATCCATTTACCCCGAAACTCTGCAGGGCCGCTGAGCTTCACAGATAACAATGACCTCCATCAACTGTCATTACTCGGAAATACATGTGCGATCTCTTCCTTGTTTCAGTGTATGAGCAAGTATCAGTAGCAAACATCATTTGCTACTGATACTAAAAGTCTGTCTCTATAACAACCAGATGTGTTAAAAGACCTCACAAGGAAATTTTGCTCGCGTGCTGTTTCACTTCTCAAAACTCCACTTATTACTCAGCAAAACTCAACCACAGCTGCATGAGGCAGCTAAAAATCTTGTGCCCATGTTTATATTTTTCATTGCAACACCTTCATCCATCAGACTCGGTGTGTAAATCACGTCATCATGACTTCCACTCTGTCAGTCTGGTGTCTATGTCACTGTTTCCTCTGAGACAGACAGGAAGAGCCTTATCACTTTCACCTCCTCTAAGAGAGAAGAGGCCTTCTGATCCCGCCGCACTCATGCAGATTAACCGGAGCTTTTTAACCTTGTGGCGGTGTTAATCAGCCCTCTGCTCTTCGCCAGCCGCAGTTCAGCATGTAATCCGTTTAACCACAGGGGCAGCCGGCCTCAGCCAAAACCCACTTTGGGCTCTCCTGCCAACCACCACCTGAGAGCCCGCCAACACCCGACGCTGCCACCCTCGCCCCTCCGGCACATGTGCCAGCATCAGTGGGCGCTGCCTCCTGCAGGTCGAGCTCCACTCTTTTGTGTACTTGCCACACAGAAGCACGATGCGCTTGTTGCCAGATGGTGAGAGATGCTTCTTTCATGTTTATCTTGGTAAAAAAAAAAAAAAACTAAACTAAAAAACTAAATTTATCATCATGTCATGAGAATGGAGATTTTTCCCATTTTCCCATTTCCCCATATGCTCTGTGTCATATTTTAGCTTCTTTCAGCTCATTGTTTTGCTTGTTTTCATTTAAACCTGCAATATATGTTTAGTTTGTCTTTCTTGTTTTATGTGTTTTAGTCATTTAGTCATCTGATTTGTCCGCACTTTTATTTGCAAAAGATCAGACCCATTTTTTTTTCCCCACCAACACATCTGCATGGGTCTCTCTGGATGTAACGTCATCATTGTATGTCACACTAAGAGTGACACACAATTCATCCGATATCCGATATGAGGGGCCAGAGCGTCACATCTGAGATGCCTCCATAGAAATCTGATTTGAATCACGTTTTAAACCTCCAAATGTGGTTTGGGCACGATTTGCAATAATCACATTTCATGAGATGCCCTTTCATGTCCAGACTTATTAAGATCAGTCTGGACTGAATCTGGATATGGCAAAATGATAGATTTGGGTCGGCAGTCTGAATAAAGCCTAAATGCTTTATCGCAGATTTGCAATGAGTTTTTATTTGATTTTATTTTATTCTTTGCCTGCAGAGCCACTTGCTGAAACATTTTTAAATTTAATTCAGTCTTTTCAGGCTTGTGCATTTATTAATTGATGGGTGAGATGCAGATTAGGCAATCTTACATCATAATGAAAAATGACATACTGTTGTAAAAGTGCCGGTGCATGAAAATATCCACCTAGTATGGATGCAAACAACTTAATAGCTAGGTATCCCTAAATCCTAGTGCTAATTTTAAAAAACTAAATCCAGTGTGCTGCATTTTGGAGACAAAACACTGAAAAACATAAAGCACTTCACTATTCAAAAAACTGGTTTCTGTGGGTGAGTGCTTTAATGCTGCTCCTCAAACCCAAACAAGTTGATGTGGCAAATGTGTGACGACAACTCGACTTGTCAGCCTCGTAGCAGAGAGGTGTCTTGTGGCCAAAAGCCACACTGAGAGCTGTCTAGCCCTGCCCAGTACCCAGCATGCCTCAGGGCACAGACAGAAGGAGTGACACTGTCTCCTGAGACTGAAATAGGTCATGTCTGCTCTCCCTGACTGCAACATGTAGTTCTTATAAAACAAAAGCTTAAAAAAAATAAATAAATAAAAATATTGGTGCTTCAGATTTTAGCTGTTTTTTAGTATTAATTTAAAATCATTTAGTATTTACAAGCATTATGTCCACACTTAAAGCAGAAGTACACAGATTCAATCCTTAATAAATTCTGTTCCTACCAAGAAGGACATTGTGATTTCCAGAAGATGCTTATGTTGCCAAGCCGAGGGTGATAAACACACGTCAGCCTCTCGACCGTTAATGCAAGATACTCGTTACCTTATGTGACTCAGTGGCAGTGTGTTTTTTGCTGTGACTTCTCGTCTCTAACTTGCCCAGATTTGGATCACTGACTCCCTTCATTGTGATGCTAAAATTCAATTGTGAAGTGAACTGGGTTTCTTGTTCCAAAACTCGAAATCAACAAAAACACACGACACATGGGAAGATATAGGACTACAGTGTTGCTGGGGAGTGATTTTTCAAATTTAAACATAAAACACGTCCACTGATACTCATCATGAACTTCTTCTCCCAAGACCCAAGAATATTTTACAGTGTGCTGTATGAAGAGATGGCAGATATACAAAGACATTATTTCTAATGAAATTTGGACGATAATGACAGAAGAATAAGTCGTAGGGGAATTTTGTGCTTTGACACAAATTGAAAACAGAGATGGGTGTCAGCTTTGGGACTGTGGCCATAATGTGTTTTCCATATTATCAGCCTCCACAATCATGCTGCCTCAACCACTTAATCTAATTATAAAACCCCACATATTCATTCCACCGATGATGTAACTGTAACAGTGTGGAGATCAAGAACACCTTTTCCAATTTCAAAATTCCTACTTTTTCAGCAGAATTTGTAGTGAGTGCATTCACATATTGTCAAAATAATTGGAAAGATGAGTTGCTAACCATCGAATCAGAAAGATTCAGAAATTCTGGGAAAATGTTTGTATGTGACTTTCTGAGTTAGATGTATTATGTGCAGAATCATAGCAGACAAAAGCAAACATCTACTTCATGGTAAGTAACTTCTTTTATCAATTCAACTTTGGCACATCTACAATGCTAAAAAAAAGATGTAGGTGCAATATTTTTTTTTAAATAAAAGGTTAATTTATCTCTTTACCTTCAGAAAACTTTGAGATAACAATAATTGCACCTACAGCCAGTATAAGGTTTGAACCATTGCTATCCATCTAGACGGAGACTAAAGACGAGATTAGTTAAAACATTTATTTACAACTTATCTTTGTAGCGTCCATATTGTTTCATAATTAGAACTATAGGCTCACACAAACACCTGAGTCAAAAGAACAGCTTCCCAACTCGGAAACTTTCAGATGAACACTTTAAATGTAGTCTGGGCTCCAGGAGTTAAGAAGACTTTGATGTTCCTGAAAATAAAAAATGAAAAGTCTGCATGTCTGTGCCTCCTTTCCAAACCTGTGCAGGAGCTCTGACGGTTTATCAGGATGTGAGAACTCCCCCTCGGGGACCGAAGAGGTTCAGAGAGAAACTCTCATCTCATCCAAACTCAAGCAGCCCTTAATCCTGCGGCACGGACGTGAGGGTGATACCAAAGGATGAAAGTGCACGCAGGTATTAATTTTTAAACCAACCCTCAACAGCAGCAGCGCAGAGGAAGCTTTATAGACCTTGAATACACTCATGCAAACATAGAGAATCCCTGCAAATCCAAGTTTAGAAGACACTTTCAATAAGGTGTCCATAGATGTTAGGATCTACTTAGGAAGTGCTGTTTCCTTTGTTAACAACATTTAATCACTTCGACATCAAACAGATATCACAGTGAAACTAATGTGTCTCTCTTGGGAAGGAAGCTATATATTTCATCTTCATGAAAAGAAAACGTTTAAAGTTTACAATATACAAAGGAGATTTTGACTGATTCAAACCATGTCTGTACAGGTCCACACACACACACACACACACACCCACACACACACACACACTCAAAAATCTTAACCCCAAACGTAGTCTTTATCTTCATTAGAATATAACCCTAGAATTTAGTGGTTGAGCATGTGGAACCATTCAGAAATGTGCAACCCAATCAGCAGAATAATTTTTGGTAATGTACGTTTCTTTATGAAACAATTAAATTGGTTGCCACAAACACAGCTGGTTGTTGTCCTGAGGTCGCCAAAAAATGTCCAGTGGTTTCACACTTACAAATAGTGAAACATAGTCTTGAACAGTGGTCACTGGCATGGCGTCTTAACACCACCATCATCCCCTTCACGTCTCGACATGCAAGTCGGGCAGTAAACATGTAATGTTAACGTGATATGACACATTTTGTAGAAATGTCAATATAGTACGTAGCCTATGATCGAACAAATGTGAATGTATCTGTGGTTTGCAGAAAAGTTAACTTGCAAAATGTAATTCTGGCAACTGGGCTGAGTTTCAAACTGTGGGGTAACAGAAATAATTGAAGCACCAACGGTTGCCAGAACTGCAGGAAAGAGATAAAATCGAAAAACATTCATAGTATTCTATCCCATTCTACACATAACCAACTCGTATATAGCATGAGGGTGTCATCTTTCAAATCTACCTTGCACTTTCGTCCGTCCACCGTCTCTTCATTGAATTCTTCACCGATGTGGAAGTTGATCTCGGTGGTGCGCACGGTGGTGGATGTTTTGATGTAGAACTGCTCCCCGTCCTGGCGGATCTCCACGTGAGGGTTGGCGGCCGCTGCCACTGCCACCTTCCTCAGCATGGTGTTCACTCCTGACCGTAACAAGACAGCCCAGAGCAACAAGAAACACGGGTCAGTTTCACCATCTTAACAAGATTAATTTAGTTAGGGGTAAATAGCAGGATGTCTCACTGCCTCCTAGCGCAAAATGATTATGAAAGATTCTTCAGGACGTTTTGGTGTTGTTCCTGTGATTCGTGAATACAAACTGCCGACTTTTCTGGCACTTTGCTAATTATTTTAAACCCGGTTTGTGGCTGAAAATGAGCCAAGCAGACACAATCTACTTTGGTGCTGAGGAAGGAAGAAAAGACAGAGTCAGAGGTACATGTGTGTCTGATAGAGAAAGTGAAAGACAGACACATATAAGGGAAAAATTAGACATTTGTCTAATTGATATAACTTGATGCCAAATGCCCTCTTTTCCTTCCGTCTGTCCTAAAATTTGCATGGAAACACCTTCCAGCATGTTCTGTTGTCTTTCTTTCTTCCGACCCCACCCAGATTTAGACCTCTCCAGGCCCTCATGCCAGCTCCTATCAGACTCTGGACTTTAAATATAGAGGCACATGCTCGCTTGCGTGTCTGCTCATATTTGTGTGGTGAACGTCTCCGAGCCTAAATTTTAACCGATAATGACAAAAATGCAGATGTATTAGAGTAAAAAAAATGCTCTGACAGAAACCTCAACTCAATTTATTAAAGGCAAAGAGAAATCTGTGGAATTTTGGCACCCAGGTCTGCATGACGGACCATTCGGCCTCGTCCAGAGGAACAGTGAACTATCAGGGATGTCGGGGCTTGTCAGCGCTGCCTCTCCTTTTGTCTGGTGGTGATCCCGCGCGTGGCAGCGTCCAGGCTTGTGGCAACAATTTTGGCACGCCCAGTTTGAGTCTGCAAGGCCATCTGGCTTCATGTCCTGCCAAAGTCGTGAGTCTTTTTTTTTTTTTTTTTTTTAATCTTTCTAACATGATTCAATTCTGTTTTCATGCATTTTCAAAACAAACATTCCACCCTGATTACTTTTGAGAGATCCTACTCATCCCAAAAAACCTCTTGGATGGTGACTTGGTCAACACCCAGACATAAAAACATATGAATTTGACAGCTTACACTGGACCCCACCCATGATCTGAGGGATCACGCCATGTGTTTTATAGCATTAAATATGCATGAATATCAGCGGGCCAAACAGTCTGTCCTCGCTTCTTAGAAATGGTCTTCAGAGGAGTTCAATTAGCTTACGTCTAAAATATTAGACATTATGCATCACGTGTGTCCAAAGCAAAGGCGTAAAAAGACAATAATCTTCGGTGACAGGACCACCATGATTACAAGCAGCCAACAGGAAGGAGAACATGTTGGGTGGAGGAAGGTTACAAAAAGTGAGAATGTTCATATTTAAAGTTCTAGTTCGTTGAAGTTTTTGCGTTTCTTGACCCCACGTGAACTCAGATCTTTAAAAAATAAAAAATCCACATTTTTGTTTCCTCAGTGTCAAAATTGTACTTGAAGTGTGCAGTGCTTCTACATGCTTTGATCAAATGCAGACACACATGCCTGCTCTCAATTAGCAACGTGTGAGTCTGATCACTTCGTACAGCTCTCCCGTCCACTCAGCGTGTTCCTCTGCTATCTGCACCCTCGATGTCACCGAAGGGAAACCTCAGGCTCAACAGATAATTATTAGGATGTTGATGGAAAGTGGCGGCCCTGCAGCACTGGAATCCACAGTGGTTGTCCGTCGCAGCTTTCTGTTGAGCGCTGGTGTGAGAGCAGACGAGTGATAAGCTCGGGCAGATGTGGTTTTAATGTGTTCATGAATGAATGAAGCGCTACACTTGGAGAGGGACTGGTTTTCTCCATGGACTTCCAGTGCAGTTGGAGGGATAGCTGCCTTACAGAGGCTTGTGGAAGGGATGTGTTTTGGATGCTTTCGTACATCAAAGTTCATTGAAATTGAATGAACTTTGAGATTTTTAAAGTAAATCTGCTTTACGAGGATTTCAGAGCCATAAAGGGGACTGCAGATTAAAGGGGAAGGATGACATTAATCTACATTTGTCATGTTGTCAACAAATCTTGTCTCTCAATACTTTCCAACTTCTGTAGTCTGTCTGCGCTACTTTGTGTCAGCCCCAAGTCCATTCATTCATACCCCACACATGAATCTTAAATAACAGGTCACAAATATAAACTTTAATTTCCCAAAAATGTTTTTTAATCTTCTTTTTGTTTGTTTGATTGTTGTTTGTTTTTTGTTTTTTGTTTTTTTTAGTAAATGTTACTCAGACACAAGTAAACTGTTCATTTGCTGGGGTCTATTTTCAGCTGCGGATTCGTACACATTTGTTCATGCCAGCAGCAGAACAGTGTGTTTTGGGGTTAATTCAAAATAAACTGCAGCGCCCAGGTTCATCGTGAAGCACTTTAACACTGTGAAATAATGTCAGGCTGCAAATGCAAAACTTACTGAATGAATTCACGTTTGTTTTTTTCATTGCATTTGCTGACGAAGGGAAAGATTAAGAAAATCAGCAGCCTCACTGTTTAAAGTGGGAGACATCGCAGCGAATTATAGCAAGTGGAGGTATTCAAAGACAGATCGCACAATTGTACAAAGCAGAAGCTTTCAGAGCCAATTATGCGCTCCGATACTCCAGAAATCTTTCATGTGCACTGTTAGGTGCTGCAGCGATGCACAAACAAACTAAACTAGCCAGTGGTCTGAAAAGTTTTAATTGTAGTTCAGTTTTTGTGTGAACAGCTCCGGGAGACTTGTGTGAGCTGCTCCCTGCGCTCCCTAAAGATTTCTGCATTATTCTAAAGACACACAGCCCTTTCGCTGTGTCCCGTCTGTTTGAGCGGCCCCGGCGTGACAGAAAAAATGCTGCAACACAATTGAGTGACCCAGTTAAACTACTCCAAATCTAAACCATCACAGTCATCAGTAAAGACGAAGACGGGTGAAAAAGAATGAAAAAAGATAGGACACAAGAGAGTCGCAGTGGGCTCCAGAGACCTCCCCTGGCATTGCAAATGCATGCCCTACTTAAATGCTTAACATGAATAATGTTGTGCCCCCCCCCCTCCTCCTCTCTTCATGCAACAATACCACGTCTGTTTAGGCTGGAATTCAGCATCCAGCGCTTCATATCTCCTGTAAAGCCGAGGGATTTCCCTCCAGCAGCATCTCCCATTGGATCTCTGCCTTCTTTTCCCAGGGAGCTCCTCTGAACAATACGATGTTGTTGGAAGTCAGGCATGCCGCTCTCAAAAGGAACAAGAAAAGCCTTTTTCTATATGGACATGATGGATAGTCAACCTCATGCAGGGATGAAGCGCTGTATGCCTATGGAGGGGAGAAGAGAGGAGAGGAGAGGGAGGAGAAGAGAGGGCTTACCCAGGGCTTTGAGGAGATCATCAAAATTCTCACTCTTCTTCATCTTCCAGGTGCCGGCAAAGTTAGGCATGTCTGCTGAGGCTGAGTGCAAAAGGAGCCGCCGAGAGAACCTGTTCCACGCTCTGATGCCTCTCTTCCTCTCTTTCCTCTCTGACTCTTTCTCACCCTCCTCCTCCTTCCCTGTGCTCCTGTCTCCTCTTCTCTGGGCTCAGCCTCCCGTTACACCCAAGTGTTTCTCTGGGCTTCCTTAGTATTTGTTTTCTCTTCACACACTCGTGCTCTGCCTCGTCTGTGTGTGTGTGTGCGCGCGTGTGTGTGTGTCTCTGTGAGCTGGCGGCAATCTCGTCATTAGCTCCTTTATAGCTGCTGTCTTTAATGGGAGTCAGAGGAGGTCCCTCCCCCTGGAAGCTCTGTCCCATTAATACAGGAGAGCGAGACTGACATGTCTGCTTTCTCTGGGGAGTAAAACTACTGAATTCACCCTTTCAGGGCGTCTCTAATGTGCTTCACTTTGCCAAGAACTTGATTATGAATATTCATTGTTTTGTTGACCTGGTATGACAATATGGTTGAGAAAAAAGCCTTCTTTTAAACAGTTATGTTACTTTCACGGAATAAAGTTTGTTAAACTCTGATAAGTTATTCAAGATGAACACATCCCTGAAATATTAAATATTCTGCTTTAACAGTTATCTTTGGATGTTCTTCTCTGGCTCTCCTCTGTTTGCTTCTGCACTGATGACTTAATAAGATTAGATATTGAATTGGCCCGTAGCTAATCTTGAAGCACAAGCATAGAACAAAGTGTTGTTTTACTGCATCAGTAATGACTCATCTCAATGTTTCCTTGCAAATTCCTCTGGGACATTTACAAACAAGTGTGTATTTATTACATACACACTATACTGTGTTGTATAAATAATGTATTGTTAAAGAGTGTGTGATCATTTGGGGGATTTTGCCTGTGGTTGTTCTGATGTGCAGTAAAACTCGATGCTACACCACAAACTGGATGTTTTGTTGTTGATGTCCCCCAGGCCTTATTATGTATTTATTATGTTATGCATTGTCTTTCATTGTATTAATTATGTATTAGTCTGCATTATTTTGTAAAGTGGCCGCAACCCAATCTCATCAAGTAAAGTTAACCCTTTACAATCAAGTTTACGTTTCTTTGTGTTTAATTTTCATCTTTCTGTCAGAACGACGCTGTGCTCCTGCTCTGGTTGATTCATCATTGATGTTTCCATGGTTTCCATGGTTTGCAGAAATGTAAAATGACAGCATTTTGTTCTGGCGACTGGTCTGGTAATGTGAGACCATTCTGATCACACTCCAGGTTAGTGGAAGGAAGATTATAACTATCATTGTGTGGAAACTGTGATTGTTTGTCTCTACGTCACTTCAATATGCAATTAAACCTCTTAATCTTATGCATTACATCATACGAATAATTACCATAACACTAATGAATTAATGAACTGATTGTTGTTTTTGATTTTATAGTGTCCTATTTATTTTATAGTGTCCCATTTATTTTATCTTACATATATTTACAATAACAACTTGAGCTGTTAAATGGTCAATATTATACTGTTACATACTCGGTGTAACACTGTCACACCCTCAGGCCATATTAGACACAGGCTGCTTAAAGCAGTTCAGCTTCAAGGAGTTAGAATAAATAATGATGTATATAACTTATTGCTTTTATTTTTATTTCTAAATAGAAGTATACTTCAAACACACTTGGACATGTACTTTATTTAAATGTTTTACGAAACTTGCTGCAAATGAAATTTTGTTTTAGCTCCTTTGTGCTACTGAAAAAAAAAAAAAAACCATTACCAAAAAAACCCAACAAATTCACTTTTGCTGAGTGAATTGGAGGGTAAAATGATAAATTGACTCACAGCCTGGGGAAAGAAGCTGCTTTGTAGTCTGGTGGTATGTCAGCAGACACTTGTGTATCTTTTGCCAGATGGCAGCGGGGTGAACAGACTGTGGCTGGGGAGGGAGCTGTCTTTTAGGGGATGTTTTTTGTCTGTTAATCAATTATAATTGCCCCAGTCAAATAACCTAAAGAAATATGAACCTCGCTCGTGTAAATGGGCATTTTAATGTATTATATTTTCTCCAGACCATTTTTCATCACAGACTTTTTGAAAAGCGGATTGCTAAATGCAGGCACTCATTCTGTCTGTGTCTTTGACTTCACCTTCACTGTCCTCGATTCATCTCTACGCCCACAGAGGAAACAGAGAGAAAGGGAATATTATCCAGATGAACTGAGAGGAAGCTGATAATTAATAAAACTTATATGACAATGATGTGTATGCTGAATACCAACAACCAAACAGCTGTTACTGATTGGACATGTATTAATGCACTCATCTAAATTCAAACATTTCACTATTTAATCTTTAAGTAGGTTGTGGGATCAAAAATAGTTTTCAAAAGAGGGATTTAAATGACTCAAAACCTCTTAGAAACAGACACCTCAGCTTAAAAGTTTTTACTTTTTTAGGGGGAGATTAATCATTTTTATTTCCGTGGACACAGTCTACCAAGACCAAATCCCATAATCAGGCCAGACTGATCATTTAAAAGCCAAAAGGAAGGAAAACTAAGGAGCTGAAACTTTTAAAAACTTCTTACAGTTATGTTCATGTCAAGCTGTGCTTAAAAGACAGAGGTACAGTAAAAATAGTGTAAATCTCCAAAAGTTAGTGTGCAAAGGCAAAAGCCGCCATCTATAAGGATAAATCCATCCAAGCATGTTCTTTGTAAGTGGTCAAATGAAGCATTTAAGGTTTGTGTCTCCTCTTGAAGCAAACTATAATATAATACGTGCTCTTCACTCTCCAGTGATACCTCACTGTGATCCACAAACAGGATGATTACACAATAAGATAGATGGATACTCGAGTGTTTCATGTTGTTCTGCCCTCAAAGCTTCATTTTGTCATATCAAGTATAATAACAACAGCGGTCCTGCTCGGCTTTCAGCATCCTGCAGCTGATGCCATTACATTAGCTTCATTACCCGCCATTAATATTGCCCTGAAAATACGAATGAATCACTCGGCTGAAAATAACGGCGCAATGATCGTTTTCTGCCTGCAGGATAAACAAAAAGAAAAAATAGACAAAATGCTGGGAGAAGAAATGAATTCCTGCCGAGGAGGGAAGAACAGATGCATATTTCAGACCTTGACATTCTCTGGGCTCATATAGGTGCTTAAAGGATTTATAGTCCCTCGGTGATATGTTCCAAAAAGTACAATAATGTTGGCTATAAATGTTGATATGACAGTCTTTGGAGCAGCCGTTCAAAAACTGAGAGATACATCAGTCAAATGTTGGTTTTTCATTAATGTCTGCCGCTCTACAGGTGGTTTGTGTGTTCACAAATCGAAAGAGTTTCATCATGGCAGTCAACAGAAATAGAAAGAGGGACAGTTGGTTTATATTTATAGTATATTTATAGTTCAATTTGAAGGTTTCTCAAACCACAACAGCTACTTAGAGGCCAATTTTACAGATGTACTCATGTAAGTGTGTTTACAGGTCTGAGGGAGCAGCACAGTGCATGAGAAAAAAATAGTGAAAAGCCTTTTGTGACGTTGCATGTAATTTGATCAATTCCCTCCTGTGATATCACTCAGCTGCTGAATTGTACCGTGGGTAATGTACAGTTTAGAAATAGATGATAAAAATCAATACAGCAGAACCAGAAATATTGCTGATTACATTCCAAACCTTCTGATTCCTTTTCCAAACCTGGTGCCTACATCACCCACAATGAAACTTAGCAAATGAGTGAAATCATTGGAGGCAATTTATCAGATTACATGCAGCTTCCTCTGGAGCCACAAAAGGCCTCAAACTATTTTTTCTTTCACATTCACAGTAGTTGAGTTGCACCTTACACAAGCAGATTCCTGATACCACAACAGTATTTCCAGCAACATGCACAGTCAGTTACTGTGAGGACATCAGTTACAGATTCTTCGGGAGAATCGTTAGCAATGTTAGTAATAAATTCATGTAAAGATCTGTGCATAGTTACATTATAGTGTGTTTTAGTGAGGTTTTATCCTTCGATTAAAATTTTGAATACCTCATATTGATGACAAAAAAATGGCACTGTATAGAATCTTAATCATTGTCAGAGAGATGTGGGCTTGATTAAACTGGAAGGCAATGTTTTTATAATCGTCAGAGACTTCCCAACAACACAAAGGGGATTTATTTATTTCTAAAAATATTTCCATTGAATTCAGACTGTGGCTGCATGCACAACCTGCCTGTTGAACAGAAGTGATGCACTCTTTTTCAAAGATCAGCCAACCCTCAATATAATCAGTTCTTATTTTTGTGGACTGAGTGGGGCTTTAGCATCTTTGATGGTTTCACTGCTACGTTAAAGACTTTAAGCCCCAACAAGAACTAATCTGCAGGTGACATGTTGAGTTTTTTTTAATTATATTATGCAAAGAGTAACTGTTGCAAATATCAGAATTATTTTATTTCTTTAAAAAAAATCCCACGAGTCTCTCTCTCTCTCTCTCTCTCTCTCTCTCTCTCTCTCTCTGTCTCTGTCTCTGTCTCTCTCTCTCTCTCTCACACACACACACACACACACACACACACACACACACACACACACACACACCGCTGTAAATAGGACACCTCTCATCTTCTTCACTCAGCCTGTCAGGAGGTTCACACTCATTTAATTTCTCTATAACTCCGCTGCCCATTTCAGCTTTACTCCAGCAGTTATTTAAAAACACCCAGGCTGTATTTGCTTCCTTCCACTTGGAAATATTCTCTTGAAATTTTATCTTGACAGCCGTCTTCTGAGTGTGTGGAGCTCAGGCTGCTGCTGCAACAACTGTCAAAAAGTGAGAATATTTTTCTGCTTACACTTGAGGCTCAAGTTTGCCTGCCTCTCTCTCTTCAGCATAGAGGTTTCACTTTACTGTAAGCCATCATTATTGCAGTCTAGACAGGCAGGGAGCTGCTGAACATTTTGAAGTCTCACAATATTGGTCTAGTTTTGGCTGTCTGGGCACCACAGCCTAAATCAGAGTCTCTAGGATGAGCAGTAGCCAAATAATTCCACTTGTCTTACTGTACTAATTGATTAATATTGATTTTCGTTATTCTGCTCACAAATATATGTTTGTCATATTTCTTGATGTTTCATTATCCCTGCTTTCTGATTGGATGTTTCACTGTCATTGTTTTCTAATCATGCCTATGTTGACGCCCCCTCACAACCATCTTACTGACTTATTCTGCACATTAACTTTATCAGTTATTAACAGTTTTATCAATTCAAACGCGTATGTAATTATTTCATTTGTGTTTAATCATTAATTGAATTTGCTGGATTCATTGGTTCAAACATCTTAATCCACTTCAGTCATAGCTGTAGAAACGCTGTTCCGCCGCTGTGCCGCTGGTGGCGGTAGTGCGCTTCACCAAACTTTGTTTAACGAACGAAGAAGACGCAAACCGGAACTTACGCCAAATGTTGTCATGGCGTCTCACATGTAAATGAACGAGCTTCAGAAATTGAATAAAACATCTTAATAGGAGATTTGAAGGTATGTTGGCGTATATTAAGTCATATAATATGTGTATTTTTACTATAGTTAGCCTGGTAAACTGGGCGACCACCTGATACTCTTGTAACCTTTAAAAACTGCACACTGCACTTTGTTGCCAACTGGATGCAGCGCTAACCTGCTGTGATAGCCGCTGCTAATCAGAGCTAGCTCCCGTAAACCAGTATTTTAGCAGATTTTTAATCTGTTTAGCTGCATATATATGTTAGTTTCATCAGTTATTCAGCCGTCTTTTCGTAATATCTAGTCTATAAGGTGTATGTTTCCTGGCAGCCAACATAGCAACATTTGAGATCCTGTACTGAAGGGAAAAAAAAGAGTAATAATTAGTAATACTACACCTTAAAAATACTGCAAGGTTACGTGTAGTCGTGGGAATGTTCTCAACGTAATGTACTCGATGCAAGTAAATGCCCCCTCTGACTGTTGTGCTGTTACTGTATCATTACATTGTTATTTTTCAGTCTGTCATGTAGAAGCAAGATTTTAATGTGGCAGTTAGTTTAAATTGAGCTATGTTTGATTGCAACTAATGATTGTATTCATAATGGATCATACTGCATTTTCTTCATTAATCAATCGATTATTTGCTTTGTCATCACACACACCCAGAGCTGAAAGTGAAACCTTATTTTCTCCAAACAACAGTCCAAACTTCAACATTATTATTTTAAAAAGACAATTATTAAAGTATTATCAGAATAGTTGCCAGCGAATTTTGTCAATCAACTAATTGATCAATCTGTTGGATGACTTAACTTTTACAAATCATTATATTTGACTGGCTCATCAGCAAACCCTTTAATTTGTAAAATAACAGTCAGATAATTTACCTTGAATTTGCACTTCAAGCACACAGCAGTTGAGTAAAAGTACTTCAATTTCACAACTGCAACTAGTTAGATTTTTAGGATTTTCTGCTTTGTCAACACTAACACACTTTAACATTTTTTCAGGTAAAAATAATCTAACTGGCTGTCCAACTCCCAGGACCAAAACATGAGCACTCAAGTAAGCAACAAATTCAAATAGCTTCATATTTACCCTCAGCATTTCCTTACTTTGTTTGTTTTCTGGATGAAACACTAACTGTGAGTTTGTGCTCTGATTTCAGTACAGCATTCTTTTCAAGCAAGAACATGGTGAGTCACATGGCAGATAAACTGTTCTCAGAGCTATTTTTTTTTTTAATGAATTTGAAATCTGGAATCAATTATAATACAATAAGGCAAGACTTTAAAGTAGAAATAAAGGCAATTAGTTGTTGATACAGCTGACAATACATAACAGTATATGAGGATTTCTAGAGATTCAACAGGTGTCATCTGAAGCTAAAGCATGTTATGCCGTTTCTCTACACATATTATACACATCCTATTTGAGTCAAGAGCTAACGTCAAGTGAAAAAGACAGAACTTTACGGTGTTCTGTAATCTGTCATTATTATGACAGATTATGTAATCTGTCATAATAATGACAGATTACAGATTAAATTGTGTTTGAATCTGTCATAATAATGACAGATTACATGATGCCTTAATTTGGCTCTCTGATCATGGCTTTATATATTTGTTAATAACATAATTTTTAGCATCTTTTTCAAACTTAAAAAATGTGCTACACGTATTTAATTCATCACTACAGCCGATACATAAACCATATTTTTTTTTACTTTGGTACCTACAACTTGTTTTTTTAAACATCCAAGTTCGTCTCAAATCATATGGAATGTCGCTCATTTTAAACAGGTTTTTTTTTTTATATACTTTTCAGATCATAACTGATTCAAGCAGATTTAGGGTCAAACAAATCTCTTAATCATTTTCTAACTTAATAAGCTACTTTCAACTGAAAAATCCTTTTATTCAGATCCACAGACAGTGGATGGAGGTCAGAAAGTATTCAGAGTCGTACTTCCTGGTTGTGTTTTCAGGCATTTATTGACAATTACAATGAAATAATAAAACATCAGACTTGTGTTTTAACTGCCTTTCCCATCAGCTCCATGAGAAGCGCTGCTTGTTCTCACTGTCATTATCAACTTGTGTTTGTTTCCTCTCAGCACACGATGATGCTATCTGGACAGCAGCATGGGGTAAAAGTGAAGCGGACGTGACAGAAACGATTGTCACTGGTTCACTAGATGATATGGTGAAAGTGTGGAAATGGTGAGCATTTTTAACATTTCTCCTTGTGACAATACCATGATTTATACAGCCATTAGCTGGCTATACAGTCACTTGGTTTATGAATATTGCACTTGTGTTCTTTTTTCTTATCTTAATATTTGCTTCATTTTATTCATCGTCTTTTCTATGATCTATGATCAAAATATTCACAAATAATGAAAATGATCAGTATGAGTGACAAATCAAAAAACAAGAGACAAATATAAGAAAAACATTCTGGAAGAGTTCAAGTGTGTGGTCTGACAAGATATGATGTGTCTGTTGTCTCATTCCACATCAGCAGTCCTGCTTAACTGAGCCTGACTGTGTTATTCAGCTGCAGGGGCAGTGAGGGGATTGTTTGAGACCACAGCTGGAGACTTCAAGAGCACACTTGTTTGTTTCATTGCTCTTGAGTAAAAAGGTTTTCTGTTCAGACTGGCATCTAAATATGGCAATGTGTATTTAGACACTTATTTTTAAGAAGAACTTCAACAAAGGAAATAGACATACAGTATATATACCCGTTAGGTAAGGGACACATACATATATTAACCATTAACTAGTAACTTATTAGAAGGCATATCAGAAGCATATTGGCTGTTTATTAGTCACTATGCAGCACTAATGAATGCCTCATTCTGCATGACCATATTCTACAACTACTAGACCATTAACTAGTGATAATAAGTGGGGAAATTGTTGTACATGAATTTTGATCTGAAAATGTTTACAGAGAAAGTCCATTATGACAAAGCTAAAATCTCTTTGTTCTGAGCACTTTACAAACCCCTCGTCCATGTTGTCTTATCCGTCGAGTTTATTTGACCTGACGTGACGGAATAATCTCCGTGTCGCACTGTTCCTGCAGGTCAGACGAGAAGCTGGAGCTGCAGTGGACTCTGGAGGGCCACCAGCTGGGTGTGGTGTCAGTGGACATCAGTCACAACGGAGCCATCGCTGCCTCCAGCTCCCTCGATGCCCACATCCGTCTCTGGGACCTGGAGTCAGGAAAACAGATCAAGTCCATGGACGCAGGGCCAGGTAAGACCGGGCCTCAGAGGATCACTGACATTTTTTGATTTTCTGATTCAACAAACCTGATCACTCACCACCCCCACTTACAGTCAGCATATGTGTTTTTAGTGTTAATTCATTTATATGTAGAATTGAAACAATCAGCCCGTTGATTGATCAGTTGATTGACTTGAACATAGTCAGCATAGTCTATTTTGATTAATTTATTAATTGTTTAAGTCAGTTTTCAAGCACAAATCCCAAACACTTGATGGTTTTTGCCTCTCATTTGTGAGAAGTTAGTGCTGCTCTTTATGAAACTGCCAAAATCCAAAATAAATGAATATCTCCATAAATTATTTTATATGCCATTAAGTGCACCAGCTTTAGTTCTTGAAAAGCTCTTTGTCCTGTGTGATAATAAACTGAATAATATCATCTTTAGGAAGTTGTTTCTACTATTTTCTGACATTTATCGAAAGATTTCTTTTGACTGTTTGAACAGTTGAGAAAATAATCATCGTAGTAATTGATTTTGAAAATTTGAACTTTTGAGCTACTCTTTAACAGTGACGATGTCTGTCTGATAAAAATACAGTTGACCTATCCTTGTTACTGTGGTCTTCCTGTGTTGAGTGTTCAATCACTGCCTTTTACTGTCTAACACTGGAATAAGGTGGCTGTAAAGGAAATCGTCACCAGGTTTCATATAAAAGTGAACCTGCAGGGGCTGACAGCTTGTCTGTTCTGCTGTGTAGCACAGCATTACATGGTATTTTTTTCACTCTCACCTCTCAGAAACCCCACTCCCAGAGCTGTGTGTTGTATCAGGCTGTACTTCATCTAAATGCCATGTCACCTTCCATTAGTGATGCCCTGTTTCACTCAGTGGTTGGTCTGGGTCAGTGGATTTAAGACCCCTTTTTTTCTCCCCTCTGTGGACCTGCTGTATTTTGGTATATTTGGATTCATCAGAAGTGAGTCCTCTTTATGTAAAACCTGTTTTCTTTTCGTAGACATACATTATAATGCATTATTCACAGTATATGTGCTTATAATTTGGGGTTGTGTTTAGGGGCAGTTAGATGAGACACATGTATAAGGCACATTGCATTAATTTGCTGTAGATATTGTCAAACATGTTCGACGTCCCCTCATCTGTCTGTCTGCTCTCCTCTCCAGTCGATGCGTGGTCGGTCGCCTTCTCCCCAGACTCTAAGTACATTGCCACAGGAAGTCATCTTGGCAAGGTCAACATCTTTGGTGTGGAAAGCGGCAAGAAGGAATATTCTCTGGACACCCGAGGAAAATTCATCCTGAGTATAGCTTACGTAAGGCGCCATAAATCACCCTCTGGTTGGCTGGGTGGTAATGTCTCTGAAGCCTGAGACATCACCATCATAGCTTTTAAAACAACTCATTTTGATTTGTGTTTCCTCCCATTCACATCAATGTGTCCTTCTATTTTAATGCTGAGCCATTCTTCTTTAGGTCTAAAGGTTGTTTTTATAGTCTTTTAGAACTATCTATAGCTCATCCAGTTTCGTGTCTCGACATTTTTTTACATTTCTGTTTTTTTGTTTTTTTTTTGCTACCTCAGAGCCCTGATGGAAAGTATTTGGCCAGCGGAGCTATCGATGGAATCATCAATATCTTTGACATCGCCACTGGAAAGCTGCTCCACACACTGGAAGGTGGGTTCGCATATAAAAGGAACATTATTACGTTTTTTTTTTAGCTTGAAATAACAGCAGTTTGATGGTTACATGTGAGAAAATAATCAAAGATACTCCTTAAAATAGTCCCAAACCTTTGATTCAGGATCCAGTCAGCCATATTAAACCCTTCTAAATCAGAAGAGTGGCAGAGATCACCAGAACTCAGTGAGGAAGCTAACTGACTTGTTTTCTCTCCCCTCAGGTCACGCCATGCCCATCAGATCCCTCACTTTCTCCCCCGACTCACAGCTCCTGGTCACAGCATCCGATGACGGCTACATCAAAATATATGACGTGTGAGTTCAATCTGGCAGCTTGCGGCGGATACACTCACCAGAATTGTTCTTTTAGCTCTTTTGAGAACCCAATTCATCCCAAAGGAAGTGTATCAAAATGAAATACAATATATACGCAGAGAAGATGGGAGGGAAAGGTTTTTAAGGATGTTACTATACACAGATATGGAAAGAAAAAAGAAAGAAGCTTTTGTTTACTCTAATAATGTGTGTTTTACAGGCAACATGCCAACCTGGCCGGCACACTGAGTGGACATGGATCCTGGGTCCTTAATGTCGCCTTCTCCCCGGATAACACCCACTTTGTCTCGAGGTAAAACTTCAAAACAGCTTCAGGTTGCCACAAATCAGAGGTTAGATTTTAAGACCTGAAACTGTAGACATTACCACTCAAAGCAGCTGAGGCTGTTTTTACAGACCAACATTAACAACACAAATTTCTGTTTCTAAGATGAAATGCAAAACATTCTCAAACGTTCTCTCTCTGTTTCCATTGTTCTCAGCTCATCCGACAAGAGTGTGAAGGTTTGGGACGCCAGCTCCAGAGCGTGCATCAACACTTTCTTCGACCATCAAGACCAGGTGACATGGAGAACCCTCTATCTCTGCACTGAGTGTGTCATAATCAAATTCAAAGCGAGAAAATAGGTGCTAATGTGTTGGGGTTTGGGGGGGGGGAATCAATACAGCCAATGTCACCGACTGGCCTCTCAAATGACCCTCCTCTGATGCTTCAGCTCGGGTAAAACCAATAATCTCAGCTGTCATTAGATCGCCGGTTGCAGACGCCTGTAGGGGGGATGATCTGTCTTCTGCGATAGAGGCACGGCTCCACAGAGGGATCAGAGGAGGTTGACTCTGGCGTCTTGTTTTGTTTGTTTCATTGTGAAAATTAATTTTTTGTATGCTTTCATACATGTGTGGAGGGGACATTTAGAGTATTTTTAAAACAATCAAGGAATAGCATCTGGGAAAACTTCATTTTTAATGAACTTTTACTGTAGGCGTAATATTTCCTTAAATGTGGACACTGGTTTGTGTAACTCAGATCCTCTTGCCATCCATTCTGTTCCTGTTACCTTCAGGTGTGGAGTGTGAAATACAACAGCACCGGCTCAAAGATCATCTCAGCTGGAGACGATCGCGCCATCCACATCTATGACTGCCCCATGTGATGGATGACGTCCAGAACAGGCTGCAGGAGTGAGAGTCTTCAGAGCTGTTTACTCAAATCATGCATTTGAAGTTGTTAATTAGGGGAGGAAGGAGATGAGCTGTACATTTAATGGATGTTTTTTTTTTTTTTGCACTGGCCCACTGGTCAAATAAAGGGGTTGCTTTTTTACTTTGGTTTGAGCTGAATTATTATTTTTTTTACTAGTTATCATTTTTATGTCAGTGGTATCATTTGGTTACAGAACCAGAATGTCTTTAGGGTTCATATGAAATAAGTGGTATGGAGCCCCAGAACAGACAAGAGTGAAAATGTTACTTATTAAATAATGAAAAGTGTTCTATAAATCTATAAAGCTATATAATGAGATTTTTTCCTTTCATGTTTCCCTTTATTATGAAGTAAATTTAAGCTAATTTTTCTTCTTAGTTCCTCCTTTTAGGTCAGCTATAAAATCCATGTAACTAAGAACTGACAAAAGGCTAATAGTAATCAGATGAGTCAGAAATAACTAAATAGATCTATAACAGAAAAGAAACAGACCTAATGATTCATGGTATTCCAGTTTACATCTATTCCTCACTCAATTAAGAAACACAACTTTAGAGGGAGGCATGTGTGCAGTATGATCTAGTGCTCCTCCCAGTGGCCCAGCAGCTGAACTGCAGCCTCATAATCTTCAGTGTTTAAGACTCAGATGCTTTATTTATCCCTGAGGGGAGAAATTGGGCTATAGTGGGTGTGTGTTGGCCCCTTTAGAATGAAAAATGTCACATTAAAAATAAATTATATGAAAAATATAAAAATCTGTGAAAACTATTTACACTGTAAATAAAACTGATGTGTAATTGACAGTAATTGCTAAAACAGACTAACAAGATTCTTAAATGTACAGACCATATAAACAGATACTAACCACTGCAGTGATTCTGAAGTCTTTATTACTTTTCATCAAAGATGGACAAGTTCAAAAACTACATCTACCACACATATCTATATCTGCTAACTGCAGGTAACGTAGTTGGTAGATGTACATAGTTGTAGCACTTCCTCCATACAGGTAAAGGTCCATTAAGTTTCTTTTTTCAGAAATTAATGACAGCAGTTCAGAAACTGGAGGAAATTCAAAATTCTTTTCACTTGAACATTGTGTTGTACAGATAAAAAGTGCTGAAAAACTAAAACCTTTCACAGATTGTAATAACAGGAACCTCACTGAGATGTTTTCTGGCAGTAATTGTCATTTTTCAGACAACTTGTTGCTGCACCTCAAATGTATTAAGTGACTGGTGGAATCTGAAGGCAACTTTGGAGTTTAGTTTAGGCTGCTGGTGCTGCTGCTACCTTTACCCTCCCTCTGCATTTTCACTTTAGCTGAACAGCAGAACCTCCCAGTGGTTTAACTTTCTGCCCTGTGACCAAAAAGTTGCAGATTTGATCCTCAGTCATCCCAAACAATTAATAAAGCACAACAGATGTGTTAAAAGTAGTAGTGGCATATGATGTGGTCGAAGGCCTGTAACACAACATTTACACATTTTCTGCTGTATCTGCCATTTTCTGTCAAACTCCACTTTGTTCTTTTACAATCAACTTACTCAGACGGGAACAAAAAGAAGTAGAAACACCTGCCTGACTGGCTCATTCAACTTGTCTTTACGTAGAATCCATCATCATTCCTGCACAACTGACTATACAGACTGCTGGAAAATGAATCACTTGATACAGCTACGTATTACAGAAAGGCTTTCAGTCTAAATGCAGATACTTGGGCCAGGTTTCACGAAAACCTCTCGAGATAAATCTAATTTATCTCGTCCTGTAAGTGAACAGAAAATTTAACTCGTTTAATTACACTTTTGGAAGTCTGTTTTAAATTATCACACAGACGGATGACATACTCATTGCTGCTGTATAATTTAACAACAGAGTGTGAATTATAATCAGAGCTAATTTCTCAATTTTACACCCGCACAAAAGTATCTTTTCACTGGAATGCACACAGATATCAAGCTTTTCTACACTTGGCATGCTCAACAGAACAACAAGGGCATTTGTGTCTCTATTTTGGTACATTGAGAAGTCATTACACTGCTCGTCAAATATTCTCTTAAAATACATACTGTAATTCACTGTGGAATACCTTAATTAAAAAACTGGATCTAGCCAAACCGAGCTCCCTGGTGTATAAAGTGTTGACAAGAGGTGCAATATGTAAGAATTGGCCACCTGTTGAAGGTCACTCCAAGCAAATAATAGGGGCACAGATTAGCATGTAGCACATATTTACTGCTAACTGTAGCTACCATTAGCTAGGTAGCTCGATTAGCCGTGCAGTTAGTGGGCAATCGAGGTGGTATTCAGGACAGGCCAGACCAGGTCTAGATGGTGGATATTGCCACAACACAGTACATACTGATATTTTCGTTAATTTTTGAATTTTTTAAACCAAAATTCTTACATATTGCATCTTTAAAAATATGACACCGTACATAAACAAACCCCAAGCTGGTACATATCCAGGCATAAAGAAATACACCGGTTCAGTTGATTCCATATTGTTAAAATATATAGTAGAGCAGGATTGATCTATCTTTATCTGTGCTTTCTTTTTAAATGGGGACATTCAGTTTTGGCAAAAATACAGAACAGTTTCAGTGATAACTTTGGATTTCACAGTGACAGTAAAGGAGAAAAAAAAAAGTAGAGCAGCAAATTAGCAATAACACCAAGTGTACCCAAAGACAAACACCCCCATCTGCACTCTGCTGCCTTGTACCTGCATTTAAAACAACACAGATCTAAGAGGCATGTGGAGCCTTTTCCCAAAGACACTCTCCTTTTCTGTGTGAAAGGTTCCTGCCCCTCTTTGTTGAGGTGAAGTGTGGTTCCCTCTGGCCTTTCACCAGTGTCTCGTCTCTATTAAATCAGCCCGCAGGCTCAGTCTCTTCAGAGTCTCATATCCTACCACAATGAGCACAGATGTGGGCAGCGAGGAGATGATGCGGGCTGACAGCCCCTTGGTCATCCCCCAGATGCCGTCCTCTGCCAGCAGCTGCTTGAACGTCTCGATGACGGATGAACGTCCTTCCACCTTCAACAGACAGGAGAGTGTTAGACCATTTCTGGTATTTGCAAAGAAGGGAGGTCATTGCTACAGCTAGCAAACTACTTGATAAGTATGATTGATATGATCAAAAGCTCCAAGACAGCAGCTAAATGGATGCTGATGTAGGGATGCAACAACTCCAGATTTTGATGGTGTAATAACTGTCTGAGGAAAAGTCCCAGTTTTGTAGTTTAACAATTTTAATCCATTAATTTATTTCACAACATTTTGGACGTATAAATTAGTGTTTAATTGCAGTGCTTATTGTATTTCACACAGCAGTCTGTGTTAGCTCACTTTTTTAAATAGGTGGTGCCTTTCAACAAAGAAACAATAAAAAATTACAATTTGTGGGGAGAAAAAAATCTGGTCAAAGAGCAGAGGAAAGAACATTAGCCTGAAAGTCTTACTTTTAGCTGTTATAAGAGTGCACACAGAAACACTCTGTGTAGCCAAACCTTCGCGGTTGCAAAACAGTGACATATAAACTGTGGTTAACACATTTAACGCTGCACCCCTACCTTGAGGTAAAATTGTTTTGTCAACAGCTGCTTCCAAAGATTAAGAACTTCCAATTTCTACTCTTAAGGCAACAGCAAGGAAAAGTCTTTCCATTGGTAAGCAAACTAAAAATATCAACAATCAACAATTCCTTCACAAAAGGGGACCTTCTCTGCTGAGGAAGAGTGGACCAAGCAGAAAAACAGGAACCAGATTTAATGAAATGACATGTAAAGAAAAGGAAACTAATAAAACATGTGGGATGTACAAAAACATCAGCAACACACAAAGATCTACCAGCATGTGCTGTCAAAACAGTCTGTTGTTCAATTGCAACACAAAGCAAGTTAACAAACTGTTGAGCAATGTTCAGAAAAAGTGTATCTGCAGAGAAAAGCAGCTGACTCCAGCTGTATTTGGTGCTGAAATATCATTGCAATGAGGGCCAGACTCAGTTATTAGTTCTGCAGATTTATTAACTAACAGACTCTGCACCAAACAACTGCTGCCTTATAAATATGACTCTTCACCCTGGATTAAGACAAACTTGTGTTTTGGTTAATTCTTCCTTCTTGTATCAAAGTCCAACATTGTCTTTAGTTAACCTAAAAGCAAAATGCTCCTGGCAAGTAAATATTTAATTTATGGGTTACTTTTTACAATAAAAACCCTAGTTACTTTCTCAAATATATATTCATTTGGTGCACCATGGGGGCTGCTTCAGCGTTTACCTGTACTCTTGCTCGAACAACATCCATCGGGTTGGTGATGGTGGAGGCGGTGGCTGCTGCCATTGGTCCTGCAAAAGCCTGCAGAATCAGATGAGGGCACTCAGTTGGTGCCATCAATGACAGCTGCTCTGTGAACACAAATGATATAAAAACATTGTATGGTCAATATATGCAAAGGTCACCACAGATTTGTATAAGTGAAGCTATAACTTGCCTGAATTGTAACAGACAAACACACTCTCAAAGGCATCTGTTTCATCTCTCTTTTCACCACATCTTTAGAGCTGGTACTGTATACTTTTAAAATGTTGACTCTGTGCATCATTTATAGAGTAGGAGTTTTCTAAGAACAGCTACTATAAAATAACTACTACCAGTGTGTTGATTTACCTGCATAAAAATGATAAAAAGGCCACCAGAGTGCACTGTTTGGGATGTATGTGAGTAGCGATGCCACGTAACCCCTGTAAAATCCCCTGAAGCCATCAGCTGTTAATATCTGCACCGTAATGTCCCGGGTTTGCCCGAAAGTCAGTCTGCGTTTAGAAGTTGCGAGCATCATTTTGGGTTTGACCTTAAAGCGGGTCAGGTGTTCACCCTGTCCCTGCATCATCAGTTGCTGGGACACAATGTCGATGGGCACGGTGATGGTCTGAGCCACCAGGGATGCTGCCCCTCCTGCCACCACCGACTTCACCGTGTTACTGGGCGAGTACTGGGACACGTACTTGCGCACCAGCTCGTAGGTGGTGATGTAAGCCTGTCCTGAGACCAGGGTGAACGTATTGACCATGAAGCCACGGTAGAGGCCTTGCACGCCCTCAGCTCGCAGGATCTTGCAGAAAGCGTCAAAAGTGCCGGAATAGAGGGCCTTCCCCTTCTGCACCTGGAGTCGAGTGCGGATGAGGCTGGCCGGGTAGACGGTGGCCCTGGTGGTCAGGGTCATGAACACACCCAGGGAGTAGAACTTCCTCTTGTCCAGGTCCTCCCATTCAATAATTTGGATGGCTCCTTTCTGCTGCATGGTGCCGGCTAAGGCAGCACTGCTCCCCTAAAGCCACATATCTGCAGCCGTCAGCCCTCCGACTGCATTCACACCTGCAAACAAGAACAATCAGCATCAGTGAATCTCTCTGATCAAATGTGAAAAACATTCCTGGATCCAGTTAAGCACCACAAGTTTTTTTTTGTGTAATCCTGCTGACACACAAATTAACCAACCAAAACAATGAACACATCCTCCTTGGCAACGCACATACACCTCTCACATACACAGACATGATGGATAACTGTACCTATAATTCTAATGTCAATCATTTCTCTTTTTTGCAATCCAGACTAAGCCAAGTAACTTCTAGTTTAACTAACTTGAATGGGCATAAAATTATTTAACAGTGTGGCTCTCTAGACTCTAAATCCAATTGTACCAGATGGCTCAAATTCTGACAGTCTGTCTTTTCGAGGGGGTTGTTACGCTCAAAAAATTCAATCCACCGTTTTGGTGAGGCTTCTTTTACAATGTTAAGCTTATGGGGTAAAGTATGTTTGGGCCTGACAATGTAATTACATGGTTTGGCCACTATGAGAGTTGGCTTCAGAGCCTGGTACACTTCCATAGTGCCCCTTTTAAGTTTAAATGGGGGAGAAAAAAAAAATAAGACAAATGGCAGCTACGTCTCTTATGCAATTACAATTGCATGAGAGGGCCTATTTTAAATCAGGAACTTGTCAATCTCAGAGCAAACCAAAGAAGGGAAGCAGCTTTGTCTCAATGTTTCACTCATTGAAGCTTTCAATAAATCTCTGCAGAAATGATCCAATGATCCACTGCTTCACTGAGACTGAGGAATAATTAAAAAGTATGTTCAAATTCATGTTCAAGCACAGCCGTTCTAACAACATTTGGGACCAGTCACAACCGGATAAACACTCACAGAGAAGCATGCAGAGGCTAGAAGTAGCATGCTGCATTCCAGTATATACAACCACTGGCATCTAACGTTGCCTTATGCAACAGGAACAGAAAGGACAAAGCGGACACGTTTGACTGTATGTTGCATTACAGGGCAGGACGGCAACTGTACAACTGGTTTCGACAGCAGTGAAGGCCACTCTGACACTACACAACCATCTCACTTGTTTCTTATCTGCATCTTTAATTGCGCACACTAACAACCGGGCGCAGCTCCCCAACACCACCATGTGACCGTCCGATCGGTTAATCGACCATTTTTTATTGATGTCCCGCAGCGGTTGAGGAAGCACGTGCAATGTCACATCGTGTACTCGCGCTGTGCGTGTTGGCTAGCTAGCAACATATCAACACACGTTAGCTGTGTTAGGAAGATTGAACGCAAGATTGAACACACCGACCAAACTCACCTGCCAGGGGCTCATGTGGTTCTCCTCCCACCTCCGCGGTCACTCTTACAACACTGAGCTGCTCGGTTGGACTCACACGGCCTGTTCTGCCACAAGGTGGGTCATGACTCCCGTCCATTACTGCTGCAAGCAAACATTGTCAAGGGGTGAAAGGTCATTAGCTGCGATTCACTGCAGCGTGTTCCAAACACAACAAATAAGACAAACTTTTCCTGGACAAATAATGTACTCTGAAGATACTTTTGTCTTCCAGGCGACCGCTGTGACGGTTGTGTGTACTTAACTCGCAGTTTTATTAACTAACCTAAATGTGACGAGGACGGTGCGTTCTGGGCCCGATGCAAACGTAGGAGTACCAAATGTATGTGGAACCAGAGCGTCAAATTGGGCAACTTTTGATATTGATGATCAGATTTTATGTGCTAATTTTATGAGATGATATTTGAGAGATGAGATGAAATTTAAGATGAATGTGAGTGCTGTAATGTTGTATTTTAGTCAAGATAACATTGGAAATAACATGCTGCATAATGTAGAACAATTTGTTATTTTTTGGGGGAAAAAATCCATATTCATTTGAAGGAAATGTCAGAATCCAACTGCACTTTATTAGTGATCTTAACAATATAACACCTCCATAGCTGATGTTAAGAAAACTAGATATTTTATCTGTATGATATACTTGTAACATGAAACTGTTAACTCTGGCATTGTGAATGTAAATATTTATTTGTTTCTGTGTTCAAAAAATTGACAGAAAATGTGTGTTTTCATATTGAGTAATTCATACGTTTTGGCTTGATATTCACAAAAACAAAACATCTCATAATTTCCCACCTTATATGTAAAGTGCTATACCAATTAAGTCTAAGTGATTGGTTGATTGATGTTTTTTGAACATTGCACAGGTGCATGTACACTGATCTAGTGTCCATCAAGTGTATACAGCATTTCTATTCTAATATACTTTATCTTTTTAATTGAGTATATCTTTCTTCAGTTCTACTTTATTTGACTCCACCTCACACTGCTACTGTGTGTATTGTGTGAATACTGATTGTTTCCCTTTGCTGCTGTGCCACACTAAATTTCTCTTTCGGGAGATCAAAAAAGGTAGATCTTATCTTATCTTGTATTATGTAGTTTGAAATTGTTACATTTGGAAGTTAATGTAAAACAGCAAGCACCAGCATCTGAATTCCAAACAATAATTTAATTAATATTTCACATGATGCATACAGTATACTGCAGATTGTAAGTCTTGCTCTGTAAGCTACATGAACTACATTTTTCACAGGAAACAGTACAGTTTTTATCTCTGACCATAGGCACTTGAATGCGACACAGATTCCATGGTTCCATGGTTTGTTGGAAGCTGTTCAAAGTTTTTGGAAGTCGGAGGTTTCATAAAGGCAACATGAGTACAGCGTCACATCTGTGCTGTGACGTCAGAGCTTTTAAAGTCGCAGTAGACATGTAGGGTCATGTTCACTGACTCCATGTCCCTGTGTTTACAAACCATGGCAGATGTTTAACGGAATGATCAGGTTATTTACAAGTTATTTACTGTATGACCTTGTAGAGTTTTTATTTTTGATTCATATGAATGTCGTAAAAATATTTTTCTGTCATATAAATCCAGATGTCTCTTCATGTCTTTGTAGAACCAACATAAAGGATTCTTTCAATCTAAACAATTAATAAATAACGATCAGTTGTGTATATATGTATGTGGTGTTTTGTTAAACTGCTTTTTCTTTATCTTTTACTTGCTAGCTTTGTACAATGTCAACATCATTGTTTGAATAATAAGTGGATTCACATTTAATATTCACATGAAGCCAATCAAGACCTTTTGCTGTAAAAAAAACAAACAAACAAACAAAAAACGAAGTTATTATTATAATTGTATTATTATGGCCAGTGTTATTTAAAGTACCCCAGGGCCATACTTGAGTAAATGTAAAGATACCATGTTAAAATCTTACTTTGGTAAAAGTTAAAGTCATGTTATCAGCCTGGCCAATTACCAGATCCGATGTTTAGCATTTTTCTGATTATCTGAATATGTGTTGAATCTTTAAGTCGAAAGTTCAAAAATAAACTATGAACAGAATGTGAATTATGATGTGTATGTATTTTGTTGCAGAGATATCTATATCTAGATATCTACTACTAGCGCTCTAGAGTAGAATTTTGGCAGCTGGCTCATTCTTACATATTAGACCTTTAATTTAGTGAGTAAAAAGTGTGATATCTGCCTCCAGGATGTACTGAAGTGGAAGTACAAAGTATCAGAAAATTGATATACTTAAGTAAAGTGAATGTACCTCAAAATTCAGTTAAACTTAGTTTCATTATAGCACTGATTAAGACAAAAAAAAAAAAAAGACAAAATAACCTAAGGTCCTCTCAGGTCACCTGATAGTAACATGACAACTTTTATGACAAGTGAGGGAGCCATGTCATCTCACCTCCTCCAGATCTCGAGCTACTTTGGATCAATCAGGACTCTTTGTTGTATTAGTAGGTAGCGGCATGAATAAAGCAATGTATGGGCTTCTTATATGATAACACATGCTGTTCATGACTTTAAAAGGACTTCGGCTCGGTGTTTTGCTGTTTTAAAATGTTTTTATTATTATTTTGTCAGTGACTGGTGAGTGGGCGTGGCCGTGCAGGTCTGCGCTCTGATTGGTCGGCTCGGTGTTGCCAGTGTCAGCCGTGAGAACAGGGTCGTGTTGATTTCAGAAGTCATCATGGCGCTCACTTCCCCAGCCAAAGGTAAAGAGATGTCTTCTGTTAACCTTACCTAGCAAGCCCACGTCCGCTCAGTTGTTTACCTTTAATGACAGGAATCGATTAAGAAAGACATCCTTCCCCTGAAAATGGCTGACGGTAGCTTTTAGTTAACATTACATAAAGTGCACCGGCGTCAAACTGCTGTGAGACATGAAAGCTAACAGTAGCTAGCTTGGCACTCTTTGCTGTACAACTAAAGCAAGAGCAGTTAAATAGGCTAACACCGCGAGCTAAACGTGTCTTCGCTATGCTGAAAATGTCAAACCCTTCGTTGTGGTTGAGCTCAAAATGACTGTAAATTGTCTTTCTTATCTCCTCAAGACGTTCAGCAGTAAGACGATAAGTACTTAGCGAGTGTGCTTCACGATAAGGACCACTGTTAGCAACTTGAACCTTAGCTAGCTTTGTAGCTGTCTTCAAAGCCCGTCGTGAGGACACATCGAGATGATTTAGTGCGTGAGGATGTCCACAGGCAGCACTGTCATCACCACGTTACATGTACAATATTCGCGTGTAAGCTTGTTATAACAGTGTGTAATTGCATTCATATTAATCTTAGGGACATTGTACAACAAGACGAGGACTGACATTTATTTAAGCACCTGACGGATCTGTAGGAAGTGGGTTTAAAAGCCAAAGCAGACACACAACGCTGCGTAATATTTTAGTCCAGCTGTTCATTGCCGCAAGCCTGCCATATCAGAAAAACAGGTTCCCATATGGATTTATCTCCAAAGGATCTCACTTGTGGTGATCAGTATCTTTGTTGTGTTTCTAGTATTATAATGTTATTGTGTGTTTTCCATTTTGCCTGCTTTGCATCAGGTTGTGCCTTTTAGTATTTGCATCGAGTTTTTTAAACCAGATGAGCAGCACACTGGCTGACAAAATCAACTCAGTGACTGTGAGGCAGGGCAATTTGAGCTAAAGTTGTTTTTATGGTAAAAGCAGCAAAACATGGGAGTGATCAGCAAGCTGCACGTGAATAATCTGACAAAAAACAATCAAATTCCTCATGTAAATGTGATGTGCAGTGCCTTTTTCTTGGACCTGTGTAACTTCAACTAGACTGGAAAATTAATGTGTTTCAGAACGAATATTTGGACAAAATGTTATGATAAGTTTTTGATTAACACAATTGATTTTTCACACAGTGCATTCTAAATATGATGCACTGGCTTTTGGACCCCAGGAAGTCTGAATTTAAAAATAATCTGTTTTTTAATTTATCACTAACACTCATTTTGCTTCAAATATTTTGGTGTGGTGTCAACAGCACAAACACCATTCTCATCATTTGATTAAAGCTTTGTGTCAGAACTGGCTTTTACTTGCTTAGGTAAATTAGAGCTAAATTACAGTGTTGTGTTTATTTGTCGTCGTCTTCTTCAGCAGCAGTGATAATGCTCCTGCAGCAGTGCCCCACACTAGTGGAATACTCAGGAAATGCTGCAGACAAAAAAGATACGAAACCTCCAGTGTGTCATTCACGTTGGTTTACTGTCAAATAGTTGGAATCTGACTAAACTTGTTGTGTTGTGTGAACTTGCATCGTTTCCCTCCAGCTCTGCAGGATTATATAATTGTTCTTGAAGACATTATTCCTTTTTGTATTTATTCATTTTATAGGATATAGGATTTAGGGCATGGGAAATCTTGGTTTCAGATTCATAATAATCAGAAAAAATGTTTCTTTCAAAGCTAGTAGAAACCTGAGAGCCAGTCTTACAGCATGATGTCTTGTTTTCAGACCAGTGTGTAGTGCTGTGCCAAGATTCAGAAGATTACTCTGTCCATAGGGGCTCAGCTCTTGCTTAGCTTAATTTTTTTTCTCCAAGTCTTAAAGGAGAATTTCACCAACATTATACAGCTACAACATGACTTGACCAACATTCGTCTTGTGAACCAAACTAATCACTTTTTGAGTCTGTACCATTATTGAGTACTAATCTGATATGGCCTTGTGTTATTATCAGAACCAGAGCCAGGACAGTCATACAGTACAAAACCTTTGGCAGGGATAAAGACATCTCTGTTTGCTTTGTTGGTCAAGCTGCACTTAAAAGACCTTAAAGGAATCAATAAAATCAGGAAGATAACTTTCATTTCTTTTTCATCTGTAATTCAAAATTGGGATATTCTTGAGAGTTTAGACTAAATGCTTAGCTACTCATAACCACTATGATACAGCTTGATATGTGATAAGCCAATTGTATTAGAAGCAGTATGTGCACAGGAAGAGGAAGCGTATACCAGTTTCTCAGAGATGTGCCTTGTTTTAAGGTTAAGCAGGTAAAGTAAGGGCAACTCATAGAGTGAACCCAGCTTACCTGCAAGCAGACATGCTGAGGCAAAAAAACAACAAAATGAAGGCAGAGATTTGAGGTGATCACATTTGAGGCCCTCAAACATACTTAGAAAACAACTCAGAAAATAATACTTTACATTTTGCTCTAATTTACTTATGTATATATTCTAAATCGTGAAAAACATTCAAAGAATGTTAAGTAATAAGTCATCATAAATCATAAGGTGTGCCAGCATAAATAAAAATGGTGGTAAAGAGTTAGACGGCTTTCTCAATTCATTCATGTGAGGATATTCACCATTTATCATGGTACTGAAAATTGTGTTTTTGTAATCATGATCTGTGATAAAATCTTTGATAAATGTTTTTTCTCTCTTAGCAGAGCACTCATATAGCCATCTTATCGACACACTAGAAGATGGCAGGTTCAAGTTCTTTAATCCACAGAAACTAAACGATCCAAGATACGGTGAGTTCAGCCCCTCAGACTTAAAGAAAGGGCACAGTGATTTTAAAGGCACATGTTCCTCTTTTGAGGTCTTTCATGGCCATTGCACTTGGATATCTATCAGCACATTGTGCTATACAGGCTACAAATAAGGTGGTCATTTCCAGGATAGCAGTGTGAACATGATTGCATGTGAAAGATCTTAAGGAACATTGCTAAATACACCTGTAGATAAAGGTAATTTGTGACTTAACCTTTAGGATCCCAAATTGCTTTTGCTAGTCCACATCCACTTCACAGTAAGATTTAATCGCACATTGTTTACTGTGTGTAATAAACCCACCTTTTTTTGTTTGCTTTGTGTAGACCAGCTGCCTCTGTCCATCCGTGTCTTACTGGAAGCAGCGATACGTAACTGTGATGGCTTCTACACAAAAGAGGAAGACATCCAGAACATCCTGGATTGGCAGCAGCAGCAGAATAAAGCCGAGGTGCCGTTCTCTCCAGCACGAGTCCTTCTCCAGGACTTTACGTGAGTCTTGCATGGAAGACAGCTGATTCACAAGGAGTTTGCATAGTAGATCTTGTGTCATCACGATCTCTTATTGTGTTCCTTGATGATACATGAGGTTATGACTTTAAGGGAAGGAAGGTTGTGTTTTCTTAGTTTGCTTCTCCTGTTTCCTTTGACAGTGGTATTCCTGCCATGGTGGACCTGGCAGCCATGAGGGATGCCGTGGTCAAACATGGCATGGACCCTGGCCTGGTCAACCCTAAATGCCCCACTGACCTCATCGTAGATCACTCATTACAGATTGATTATAGCAAATGGTGTGTTTGTGTTTATATTTTCTATTTATACATTGACAGTAAGCTGAAGTGAGTAAAGACTGACACATACCTGACTTCTCATCATTGGATATTTTTGTGCTTTCATAAAAAATGTAATCAGTAGAAGTTATTTGCTTTTTGATGGTTTGTATTTACGTTAACAACACTGTTATTCTAATTTATGTTATGTTTTGTAATACAACATTTCTTTCTGTCTCCACAGTGCCATACAGAATGCTCCAAACCCAGGTGGAGGTGACGGCCCAAACCAGAGCCAGGGTCCATCCCGATCCACACCCTCCAGGCCTCCGTCCAGAGGAGGCTCACATTGTGGAGGTCAGCGGGGCTCCTGTAGTAAAGCCACCTGCAGTGACCCTCCAGCCTCCACTACTCAGCCTCCAGCGTCTGTCCAGCAGATCGAGAATACACCTCTCCTCTGCCCTTTCCACCTGAAGCCTGTGTCTGAGTGAGTCTTTATATATGGCTGTTCATCTACAACGCTGCTGTTTGTAACATACAACATTGCTTATATCACAAGACTCTGATAAAATAATTAACTTGTGATGAAATGATAAAAATTACACTTGTGTTTGTCACAGTTACATTTTATATCGAAAAGTCTGATGGAGATATGACTCACATGGAAATCAATTGTACATTGTCACTGATTTAGTTCCCATTCAGCATGTTTTACTGTTAATTTGCTCTTTTTTCCACAGACCCGAAACAGCTTTGAAGAATCAGGAAATGGAACTTATCAGAAACAAAGAGAGGCTTCAGTTCTTTAAGGTACTGCAAAGAGTAAATCTGTTTGCATTATGTCATAACAGACAACCAGAAGGGAGAAATGTCTTAAAGGAAAAATGTGAAATTTTGGGAAATATTTATAATTAGACTATAATTAAGTTTCTGATAACTTTGACTGAGAAGCAGTAGAAAGCATCCTGACTGGAAACATCACAACTGTCATAGTTCATGCACAACCCAGAAGAGAAAGGCTCTGCAGTGGGTGATTAAAACCACCAAGAACAACATTGGTAGCTATCTAACTTGCATCAGTGATATCGGTGAGGTGAGGTTTCTGCTCAGACCCAAAAGATACTAAAATATAGCACCGACACCAGCCATAGTCTGCTCACCCTGCTGCTAATGATACAGAGGTATCTACTGCCATACCACCACACTACAGAGCAGCTTCTGTCCTCAGGCTGTGAGACTCCTTAATTCATCCTCCACACTCCCCTAAAATAAAAGTTTTTGTTTTTTGACTTATTAGTTATTAAGTTAATTATATAACTTTGTTTTGTTTACGGCATAAAGGGACTATAACTAGCATTCAGTATACAATCCAATGTTGTGGAATGATAAATAAACAAACTTCTGCCATGTCGACACCACTCTGATATTTGTACGATAATGAAAATAACTATCACCAGCAGCCTGCTTAACTTAGCTTAAGATAAAGACTGGAAGCAATTAGCCTGGCTCCATCCAAAGTTAACAAAATCCGCCTACAAGCACTTCTGTAGATCACTCCCTTATTAACACATTGTCTCTTGAATGTTTAATCCATGGAAAAAAACATGTGTAGAAAAAACCCAAATAATCATTTTACAGGGGCTGTGCAGGATATTTCATGTTACCTCCTGGAGTCTCTCCTTGCTGACTGCCAAGTGGTTATGATGAAGAATTAGTCCTAAACAAAGTTAGTTGGCTGCTGGCTTAATTTTTTACAAGAGACACAGAAGAATGGTATTACTCATTTGTAAGTGTGTTCCCAACATTTTCCTTATGTTGTTTGAAAAAGGTGGATATTAAAAAGGAGTATTTAATGCAGTAATTCCTAAAAATGTATTGTTTATGTAAAAGGCTACATTTTGGCTGATGAGAGTAATATGTAGAGGACCAAACGAAAATAGAGTTTGTACCTTGAGTGAGAGACATAGTGTAACGATTTTCTAACCATCACTCTTTCCTGTATGTCGACCAAACAGTGGTGTTCGAAAGCATTTAAGAATGTGAACGTGGTTCCTCCGGACGTCGGTGCGGTCCACCAGGTGAATCTGGAGTATTTGTCCCGCGTGATCCAGGTCAGCGATGGCTTCATCTACCCTGACAGTGTGGTGGGAACAGATTCACACACCACCATGATCAATGGCCTGGGCATCCTCGGCTGGGGTAAACCATTTTTAAACTGTTCTTACAACTTGTTAACATTTTGGTCAAGTTGCACATGAACTGTAATATACAACAATGTTTTTCCCCATGAGGGGTGAGGAAAGTACTTTTCTCTGTTCTTTGAAAATGTCTTCAAGTTTCCTTTTTTTCCCCCCATGGTGCTTTTCTCCACCAGGAGTTGGAGGAATCGAGTCAGAAGCCGTGATGCTGGGCCAGCCAGTGTCTCTGACCCTTCCTCAGGTGGTGGGTTGCAAACTGGTGGGCTCTATCAATCCCCTGACCACCTCCATAGACGTCGTCCTCGGCATCACAAAGGTAACACTGCTCTGCTGTGCTTCATGTCTCATTATGACTTAATTTCTTCACACATGTTCCAGTGAGACACAGTAGAAAAATAGAAAAACTCAAAATGCACTCACGAATCATTTCACAGCTGTGAAGAATTGAGTCATCAAAAAAGGCACTAGACAAGGAAACAAGCAAACTTACCAAGAATTTAATGTCATCCATCACGTGGTACAAAAACTGACATTTCACTTTTGCCGTTATATCTGAGCTAACGTATTATGTGTGGGGATTTTCCAGCACTTAAGACAAGCTGGGATTGCTGGGAAATTTGTGGAGTTCTTTGGACCTGGTGTCTCTCAGCTGTCAGCTCCTGACCGAACCACCATCGCCAACATGTGCCCCGAGTACAACGCCACCGTCAGCTTCTTCCCCGTCGACCAAGTCACACTCAAGCACTTTAAAAAGACAAGTGAGTCAGCCGAGAGTGAAACTGTTTATTATGCATTTATTACCTTACAGCTGCAAACTGGAACACGGGTTTAACCAGTCTGTTAAGTTATTCTTGGTTTTATTCCATATTCAGTCTGAATTTACAGGGTAATTACTGTTGTTTTTTCATATGCTTTATTGAACAATAGGTTTATAAACTTAGGCTAGTCGACCATGGTATTAAAAATGTGGGCATTTGGGACAGTTTAACTATTAAAAGTTATTAAATGGTGCTATAAATTTGGCAGCATGTATGTAATGTTATGCCATTAAGAGAAATATTTATCAACAGATTGTCTTGTTCCAGTTGAATCTGTAAGAAGTCACCATCATTTTGGCTGAAGTGTCATATTTTACCTCCTAGATTTTACCCAGGAAAAACTTGAATTGCTGGAGTCTTACATGAAGGCTGTAAAACTTTTCAGAAGCTATGAAGACCGCTCAGAGGACCCCCAGTATTCTGAGGTAATGTGTCAAACCTTGCTGTAAATGCTTGGAGCACTTATGTATGAAAATGGATGAAACCGATATAACGATATAACCGTCACTGCCCACAAATGTGCTTGCGTCCTTCGCATTGGCATGGATGTTAAGCCATACAACCATAAGAGGGCACCACTGAGAGTCAAATCGGTCTCACACGAACCTCTGCTTTTCCTTTGCCATCCTCCAATCTCTCTCCCTCCCAGTCTCCCAGTTTTTATGTAGTAACAACTGAGTGAAGTAACATCACATATTTGTTAAAAACTTCGGAACAACTTGCACAACTTCTCCTCATAAAGTTCCATATTTTCTTCACTTTCTTCCTTCTGTTTCCAACGACTAGCAGAAGTTCTGCTCTGTTGGTCCATATCTGTAAGCTTTGAGGAAATGTGCTGAAATAGAGATGAAATTAAACCAGAGTACAGACAAAAGTATCTTCTTCTTCTTGTCCTTACTCTTCTCATGAGTAAGTAGAGAACAACTGGTGGATAAAGTCTCTTTTTTGTGTAATGATGGTTCTAAGACCCTTACGACAGCTATATACTTGATGCAGCAGTATTGGAACAGATTTTTATTGTAAAGTGAAATTAAAACTGTTCCATAATCGGCAGGTGATTGAGATCAACCTGAGTTCTATGGTACCGTATGTGAGCGGACCGAAAAGGCCTCAGGACAGAGTGGCAGTCAGCAGCATGAAAGAAGACTTCCAGAGTTGTCTCAATGAGAAGGTAACATAAAACAAATACTCTGCTAGTCCTCAGACTAACAAGCATGACTCAGTCAGATATTTGGACTCAGGTTCAAGGTTGATGCTGGTGACACATTGTTGACATGGTTTTGGGTGTTATCTAACATTTCTTTCATTGTCCTTGGTTTCCCTGCAGGTTGGATTCAAAGGCTTCCACATCTTGAAGGAGAAGCAGGACATCCGGGTTCCTTTCCTGCACTGCGGTCAGGAGTATCAGCTGGTCCACGGCTCGGTGGTCATTGCAGCCGTCATCAGCTGCACCAACAACTGCAACCCGTCTGTCATGCTGACTGCAGGTAGACCACTGAGTCAACAGATGGAGCCGTGATCAGATTTCCTCTGAAAATAATCCCAAATGTCATCTGTGTATGAGTCAGTAGAAAGTAGTGAAGTGTTTCCTTCAAGCAAGAATCTATTTCTAGCTGCATTCTCGCGTCTTTACTGTTCCTTACTCTGCTTTGTGACATTTTGTCTTTGTGGTTACTCAACAAAGACACATTTGTGAAATGCAGCTGTTTTTTATGATTGACAGGTCTGCTGGCCAAGAAGGCTGTGGAGGCGGGCCTTGTTGTCAAACCTTATATTCGGACCAGCCTGGCTCCTGGAAGTGGCATGGTCACTCACTACCTCAATACCAGTGGAGTCCTGCCTTACTTTAGCCAGCTTGGGTAAGCATGTGTACGCAGTGACGACACACACACAAATAACCCTTTAACTCCAAGGCAGTGACCCAGAATGAACCCACCTCCCCTTGACTGAAGTTAACCATAGCGCTGACATAACTCATGTTTGGTTTTGAAGGAGTGATTGATAAACAGTCCTGCAATAATAGAAGTTTCTGTTTTTTATCCTGTCCTTAATTATATGAAGGGAAGAGACCAAATGAAAAATAAAGACCTGTCAACACTGCAACACAACGACCTACAACCTCCAAAAGAACCAGACTGCATTATTTTTCACTAGATTTATATACTGGCAAATGAATATATGTTTATACTAAGTGTCAAAAATATAGGATCTAACAACAAGGGTCAACCATGTGTTAACTGTCCTGTATCATCATTGTGAGGATTTGTTCGCAAGTGGTGTCAGAATCCAAAGCAGGTTCATTGCCAGGGAGATTTTAAACATACAAGGACTCTTGTCTTGGTATTTTGGTGTGCAACAACCATAGTAAACACAGTAATACTCCTTTAATGCTGGACAAAAACCCCACTAACACCTGCTGACATCTGGCTTTTGTCTTCAATATGAATGTGTACAATTAGCATGTACTCGCCTGCGG
This sequence comes from Acanthopagrus latus, assembly GCF_904848185.1. NCBI lineage: Eukaryota > Metazoa > Chordata > Actinopteri > Spariformes > Sparidae > Acanthopagrus > Acanthopagrus latus. The sequence goes on from NC_051046.1 coordinate 17,665,715, forward strand.
TAGTCACGGGTATTTATTGGCCCCAGCTCCGTTTGGCTGTGATGAAAACACAACACAATGAAGGCGCTAATTTACTCTCCTTTTCAGGCATGATGATATTAAGCACATTGAAGTTAAGGCCGCCGGCTTATTAAGACTTTAAATCTGTCGCTGTTCAAGCAGCCTTTACATCGCTCTGTCAGCACCGATATTAAAAGAGAAACTTGAAGTAAAAGATATTTAAAAAGTACCCGATCTCAGTAGAGGGTAGACCAATTATGGTAGATTATCAGGCAGATATTCAGTATTTACAGATTATGAGTACTGATGATTTTTCTGACAGATTGGCGATTAAATAAACAAATTAAAAAATGTTGTACTTTACCTTTGATGCAGCATCCTCTTTCACAATGTCATGCCTAAACACTATCTGATGGGTTACACCTCACAGACACTGAATAAACACAATCTTTAAAGTAACTAGCTACTGAATGTGTCAATGAAGTGGAGAGGAAATAGAAAGTAGCAGAACCTGTATTACTTTTCTAGTAATCGGTATCAGCCCTGAAAAAGCCATTGCAGTCGACCACTACTTGTTTGTGGCTTTCATGCATATCAGCTGTCTGGTTGGTACTGCAAATGTGCAACTCTCAACAGAGATAAAGAAGTGAGATGTCTGATGTATGTGGCGGGTTTGTGACAAACAAGATTTAAAAAGCTTGTCTCCCAGCAATGTTAAAAATCTGCATATATACGCTAATTTTGGTGTTAAAGTGGTATAAGTATAAAGTAAATGAAATGAGCACTAATTGGTAAATACCAAATGAATTCTTAATGGTTTCCCTTCACATCACAGGTTTGAGGTGATTGGTTATGGCTGTGCCACATGTGTGGGGAACACGGCTCCGTTACCAGAGGCTGTCGTGGATGCTATCAAACAAGTAAGAGCTCCATAAAGCTACATCAAGTTGTTTTTGTAGGTCATTAAAAAAAGTGCATCCCACAACAATCAAATCTGGATTATCTTCTGTGTTTTAGGGGGATCTTGTGGCCTGCGGTGTTTTGTCTGGCAACAGGCACTTTGAAGGCCGCCTGTGCGACTGCGTGCGTGCCAACTACCTGGCCTCCCCTCCCCTGGTGGTGGCTTATGCTCTCGCGGGCACTGTGGGAATCGACTTTGAGAAAGAGCCTCTGGGTAAGGAAGGCATACATCGGGGAGCCGCTCCTCTAAAACCTGACGCTCATTAGTGGATTTGGTTGATGACATTGAAGCATTAGTGGTTTGGTGTCTTGTGCAGGCATGTATCAGCCATGGAACAGGTGACAAAGGCGCAGTGTGAGCAGCTTCAGAACAATGTGTTGTCTCGTAGTGACAAGTGATCCATTTAACAAAAAAGCTTTAACGCAAACATTTAGTTTTATTTGACTCTTTTTTTCTTTTCTTTTTGTCGCTGGTGCAGGTGTGACCTCAGAGGGGAAGGAGGTGTATCTCTGTGACATCTGGCCGTCCAGGGAGGAGGTCCAACAGACTGAAGAGGATACAGTCATCTCCTCCATTTTTAAGGATCTCAGGGGAAGGATGGAGGTGAGGATATAATCATTCTGTAATTTCTTCCTTCCTTTATTTATGTCTAATATATGTTACTTTTACTGAAGTGAAGCTTTGATGATAGAAATGTTTTTCGTTCCCTCTGCGCTCTCTCTCTAGAAAGGGAACACATTTTGGAACAACGTTGACTGTCCAGATTCTGTGGTCTTCCCCTGGGATCACAAGTCCACTTATATCCGCTCGCCGTCTTTCTTCAGCAAGTTGGTAAGTCTTCCAACCTCCGGGGTAATTATTGTTTTGCTCATGTTGCCTCATTTCACGTAATGAAGTAAGCACAGCAGCAGATTAGACAGTAAGGGCCTCCTCTGTCTCTGCTTGTCTTTCATCTCAGAGTAAAGAGGTCACAGCTCCACAGTCGATAGAGAACGCTCACGTCTTGCTGTTCCTCGGAGACAAAGTGACCACGGACCACATCTCACCGGCAGGCAGCATTGCGAGGGTCAGCGCCGCTGCCAAGTACCTGCAGAGCAAACGGTCAGTTTCTCGTCAGACACCATGAAGACCAGAAATACTGATTCAGTGGTACTGATGAAACAGTCTCACCACAAGGTCCATCTGTTAGCTGTCCTAAGAAGTTTTATTTCACTAAACGAGCCAATCTCAGCACATTTTCACAATATACACCAATAATATGAAGGTGAGAGTCATGATGGACTACGAGAAGTTCAGACTAAAGAATGAGAGATGACAACTGATGAGATTTTGTTGATATCATCCCCATTATTGACCCTGCATATTTGTCCAGTTCTTCAATCCATCTATCGATCTCTTTGATTATTGATGATAGCTGTAGCAGTCTGTTGTGTGATCACGCAGTTGCTTATAACCTGAATGAAAACTAGGAAATTTATTTGTGAAATTAATTTCTTCTATGACAAAAACAGAATTCATTAAAATGTTTCTTGAAAATCAAAATAATGACAAAATATTTTTGCAGTTTTCACTGACATGAATATAGAGAGATGACCACAGATATACAGTTTGTACAGTCTGTGGTCTCAGTAGGTCAACAAAGGATGCAAGTGTTGTCACTGAACAAAGTCATGGTTTGTTTAACTGTAGTAAATTTGGTTAAGTCGAATTCATTTACCTCTCACTTTGAATATTTTTTCCCCAGCCTGACACCACGGGAGTTTAACTCGTACGGCGCACGCAGAGGGAACGATGCAGTGATGACCAGAGGCACGTTCGCCAGCATCAAGCTCCAAAACCGATTCATCGGCAAACCGGGCCCTAAGACTTTGCACATTCCTTCAGGCCAGACGGTGAGTGGAAGTGAAGTTGTTACTTTTGAGCTGAAGCATGCGTGATTAGTAACACGTCCTCCTATTGTCCGTCTGATTAGCTGGATGTCTTCGAGGCAGCTGAGCGCTATCAGAGAGATGGTATTCCCCTCATCATCCTGGCCGGGAAAGACTACGGCTCTGGGAACTCCAGGGACTGGGTCGCTAAAGGACCATACCTGCTGGTAAATTTCACTACGCACACACCACTTTCCACTGACCGATATGGAAAAATATTTGTTCCTCAAAAAGTTTCCACAATGATTTTACCCTGCCCAGCTTTTTTAACCATTCTCCCGGCTCTCTGCAGGGAGTACGGGCAGTCATAGCCGAGAGCTTTGAGAAGCTGCACAAGAACCAGCTGGTGGGGATGGGCATCATGCCGCTGCAGTTCCTGCCCGACCAGAATGCAGACTCACTGGAGCTCAGCGGGAAGGAGAGGTTCACCATCACGCTGCCCGACAGCCTGAGCCCGAGGCAGCAGCTAGCTGTCAAGGTACGAAACAGGCAGCTGTGACTAACAGTCAGAGGGTTTGGTTTCTTGTTTTATTCATTGTTTTGTACCCAGGAATCCATCCAAAACAACAATTCTATATTAAAAAGAGGCAGAATAAACACAGCCTTTACATGAAGCTGTGAAGCTGTACAGAACTAAAAAAAACATTTTGCATCATCCTCATCAGATGATCTTCTGGGCGATTATCTGATGATGAGTGATACCTTCACTGTCTGTAAAATATCTTAAATCCAAAAGCACTTTGATAACCAGTCCAGTAAAAGTTGTTTCTGTCTTGTCTCGCAGACCAGCCAAGGAAGGTCCTTCTTCGTCACCGCACTGTTCGACACCGACATGGACATAATCTTTTTCCGACACGGAGGCCATCTCAGATATGTTGCTCGGACTTTTCTCTGAAACAACCTGCACCCTGAACACAAGCCTACTGAATGTGCCCGAGGTTCATGAACAGCAGCCTTCATCATGTCACCAGTATGTCTTCAGCAGAGGTGAAAAAAAAAAAAAACAAGAAGAGAAAAACAGCTCATCAGAGCAACATAATGGCTGATGATTTGTCTGGTTGAGTCGACTAAATGTCTCCAGACTTTGGGGAGTTGAGAGACGCCTGAACTGCTTCTCCATCACTACACATGGCTGGTTCTGCACTTGCGTCAGCAGCGTTTCACCTCACAAGACAGACAAGAGGGGGCGGGAGAGAAGTGGAGATTGTAACCTAGACAATGAACTTTGAACATCTTCTTGAGGTTCATTGTCAGAGACTGAGTCTGCAGAGTACTGAGGGGACATTTCTTCAGCCGAGAAGAAATGAATCCAGTCTGCTTTTGTTGTTGTTTAACTGACAAAAACAAAAACAATCCTGCCTAGAAAGGCTAACATGGTGCTAGGTACTACAGCATGAATACATTGTTTTTTTCCCCCACAACCAAGTTAATTGTCTTATTTTGTGCATTGCAAAAAATGTACAGAATTGATGTCAGTTCCCCACAGTTCTTATTGCGGCCAAACAATCTCATGTAAACTGAAGCTCTGTTCATATTCTTTCCTCAGATTGCCTTTTGCAAAACGTGCAATTGCCTCCTAATACAGTCAACTTTTATTATGTGGAAAAAGTGAAATCCTTCTTTTTGCTGTTGCTTGTATCACAAAGCTCCCAACGTACAGATGTCTCCTACTACAACTGGTAGTCTTCTGCATCACATTAAAGGTAAATTGTAAAAGTTTTTCAGCCTGAAGAATCCGTTAATATTACTCCAGAAAACAGCAGATGATTTTGAAAGAGTTTGAGGAATTCTGAACAAAAAGGGTACTTACTGGAAATACATATGGTGTTTGTACACAAAGTATTTACTAAGTTTAATCAAAGTGCCACATTATACATTTAAAATTGTAGTCAACTTAAAGCTGGCTTTGGTAAGATTGAAGAAGAACTTTATTAACGTGCCTTATTGCTTTAGGGCACCTCAGCAGTGGGGAGGTGAACTGGCAACTCCAGCTATCAGTCTATCTCCATACAGATTGGGTCAAGCAGGTCTTGGAAAAAGACAATTTAAAGACCAACAGAAAATTACAAAATGGCTCCATACCACTCGTCTGATGTTTCCCAGATTGATTTTAAAAGATATTATCTTTAAGCCAAAACCTTCACTGTAGCCTCTTGATTTTCAGCCATGCTGTCTTATGTGGGTGAATAAGCCTAAATATAAATTATTTCTTTTCAAACCAGTTTGGGATCTCTGGGCTTCCGGAGACCTGGATAACCTGGATAATGCTAACGTATGGAGCCAATTTTCACTTATCACAGTTACAAAATAACATTGTCGATTCCCTCTAGTGGACAATCTTTGTATTAGAGACAGTGTTTAAAAATTACCTTCAATTATAGTGTTTTCAGTCCTTTTTTCATGCCTTACCAGTACACCTGATGATGAGTAGGAGCTGTACTGATATATCGCCCTAGCCAATTTTCAGTTGGGCTCTAGTTGGGTGTATGTTGACTTTAAAGCTCCTGTTGGTAAGATTGTGATATTGAAGCTTTGGTTTCCCAACTTGTCAAATACTGACGCTGTGGGATTGTAGGTTGGGTTTGCTGCCATCTGAAACCGTCAGTTTTTCACAAGTTGGGAATGAGTCTCAAAAATCAACTGTCTTACAGCTAACAGGATCTTCAGTTAGTTCTTCATGTGGTTAAACAAATAAAGGCTGCAACCGCGGTGTAGTCCTATGAGAGATACAGTAAGTTTCAAAAACAGATCAGTAAGTATTACGTTTTTAAATCTGGTATGAAAATATATTTCTTTGTGGATAAAAAGGATCTAAAAGAACAGACTTAGTCATTCAAGCTTTGTCAGGCTGCATCACATAAAATAAAACCAAATGTAACAGCAGCATGTTTTGCCTTTGCTTCTGATAAAAGAGGAAAATGTACAATTAGTAAATGTTCTTACTTATTACTGGAGTTATACCACACTGTTTTCAGCAGCAACAGTTACTATAGTTTTCTTAACTAATTTAAAGTTGATTTGTTTTTTACTATTATAAAAACAGTGAGGCTCAGAAAACAATCGAGCGGAAAAATAAAGACACTGTAATCTGCTGTTTTAATGAAATCTCCAAGTGTAAACAGTGCAACTTTTATTGATTTTTTTTCTCTTTTTTTTTAAAAGAAATTTCTATGACACAGTGCACATTGCTGACATTGCTCTGCACATTGACAAGTGATGACAGACAGGATGAGGCAGCACTAACGACCGGTGCCGTCTTGAAAACAAGCATGCATCTACCAGTCAGAAAAAAAGTAAAAAACAAAAAAACAAAAAAAACCCTGGTGCAAAGAAATGTCTGCAGGTTCAGCGATGACAGCAAATGAAACATGAACATCACTGTCTGTGTGCAAACATGAAATTAAAGCTGTAATCAAAAGATGGCAGCCCGGCCACGTCGAGCTGTGATGCCGGTGTGTTACTGTTTGATGTTAAAACTGAACTTGTCAGACTGCAGACTGAGGCTTCAGGGGAGCACCAGGTTCACTTTGACATCAGTAAGTTTAGTATTCCACATTGTCTCACATCTGTGACTCAGCATCGACAGCCATGTCCCAGTGCCGTTTTAAAGGATCACTCTGGTGGGTTTTTTGCATGTTGTCGCCCATTTACAAGAAATTGATTAGACCTGACATGATTAGACAATCAGCAGACAGTTCTAGCCAATAATCAATTCTAATGCCACATTAGCTGCTTAGTTATGTTCAGTAAATTAAAGGTAACCAGTGGATTTCTTGCGTTGCGTTTTCTTGCAAAGTTGCGTGAACATTCACCATTTCTCACAAACGTGCATTATATATATATATATATATATATATATATATATATATATATATATATATATATATATATATATATATATATATATATATATATATATATATATATATATATATATATATATATATTATATATAGCATCTCTTTTTGGAAGAATCCAAAAATGAATCTGTTAGTTGTCACCTATCAAATAAGTCAACGGCTATCAGTTTCTCTGATTGTGTGATATTTTCTGGTTCCTTTCCTCCTCTGTGACAGTAAACGAAACTTATGTAGACTGGATCCAAACTTTAAAACATTGATACACAATGCTAAAATTGAAACTCCACAGGGTACCTTTACTCATCAAACTGACATCAAACTTCTGTCAGATGAAACTATTTCAAGACATCCCCTTCACCTGACAGAGTAACGGAATTACTGTTAGTTGCAGCCCTAATGTTACTGCCAACCATACCACACAGAAGGACAGGAGAATACTTACATGCAGACAGCTTTTGGTTTCTTGAGCCCTATTCACACGGG